>NW_024423564.1:67285695-67341263 GCF_017311325.1 Ursus maritimus | reverse complement strand
TTTTTTTTTTTTTAAGATTTTATTTATTTATTTGACAGAGAGACACCCAGGGAGAGAGGGAACACAAGCAGGGGGAGTGGGAGAGGAAGAAGCAGGCTCCCAGCGGAGGAGCCCCATGCGGGGCTCGATCCCAGGACCCCAAGATCACGCCCTGAGCCGAAGGCAGATGCTTAACAACTGAGCCACCCAGGTGCCCCAAGCATCCAACGCTTGATTTCAGCTCAGGTCATGCTCTCAGGGTGGTGAGATCGAGCCCCACGTGGGGCTCCATGCTCAGTGGGGAGTCTGCTTGAGATTCTCTCCCTCTCCCTCTTCCCCACCCCCACCTTTGCCCTCCCACCCTGCTCCCTTGCACACACACTCCATCTCTCTCTCTCTCAAATAAATAAATAAATAAATAAATAAATAAATCTTTTAAAATAAGAGGGATTAAGTAAAAATGTACTAAACTTTATTAAATACCCTTACTTGGCGGCTTTGCTTGCATTATATTCTTGAGATGGGTGGAATATGGTGAAGATGGTGAACCCAAGAGAAAAGTACAAGAGATACTGACTTGAGGGCTAACCCAAAAAACCCAGCTGGATAATTCCCAGTGAGGCTCAGTTGGCAAGCCTCACATACGTACATAAGGTTTGCAGTCAGCTTTTTAGAGACACTCTGAATATGAGCAGCGGCTAGAGGCTGTAAGACATCTGCTGAGACCCTCTGACTCTATAGGCAGAAAGAAACAGAAAAACACCTTGGGTGAGACGGAGAGAATACCAGGAGATGAGAACTTATCAAAACCGTGGATTATATCCTTAAGAAGATAAGGGGTAACATTGCAGCCACAGCAGGAAGGTATAAAAAGGAAAACATTCAGGGGAGCCTGGGCGGCTCAGTCCATTAAACCTCTGACTCTTGAGTTTGGCTCAGATCATGATCTCAGGGTTGTGGGATTAAGCCCCATGCGGAGTCTGCTGGGAATTCGCTCTCTCCCTCTGTCCCCCCAACCTCCCCCCCCCCCGCTCGCTCCTGCACGCACTCCCTCTCTCTAGTAAATAAATAAATCTTTAAAAAATGTTTTTTAAAAAGGAAAACATTGGGGCGCCTGGGTGGCTCAGATGGTTGAGTGTCTGCCTTTGGCTCAGGTCCTGATCTCTGGGTCCTGGGATCAAGCCCACATCGGGGCTCCCGGCTCAGCGGGGAGTCTGCTTCTCCCTCTGCCTCTCCCCCTGCTCATGCTCTCTCTCTCTCTGTATGTCTCTGTCTCAAATGAATAAATAAAAAGTCTTAAAAAAAAAAGAGGAAAACATTCAGAGAACTGGAACAACTCTTAGAAATAAAAACATGATAGGAAAAGATGGAAAACTCAATAGAAGCATTGATAATGTTGAAATATTGCAGAAACTAGAACAAATATAGAAAAAGATGGAGGGGGGGGGAAAGGATCCATCCAGGACACCCTCTATTCAAATAACAGGATTTCCAGAAAAAAACAGAATAATAGTGGAAGAGAAATAATCATCAAAGAAATAAAGAAAATCTCCCAGAACTGAAGGACATGAGTCTCTAGTTTAAAAGGGCCCAACATGGGGCACCTGGGTGGCTCAGTTAGTGGCTGCCTTCACCTCAGGTCATAATCTCAGGGTCCTGAGATTGAGCCCTGCATCGGGGAGTCTGCTTCTGCCTCTGCTGCTCCCCCTGCTTGTGCTCTCTCTCTCTCAAATAAATAAATAAAATCTGTTTTTTTAATAAAATAAATAAAAGGGCCCAAAAAGGGGTGCCTGGGTGGCTTAGTTGGTTGAGCCTCCAGCTCAGGTCATGTTCTCCCCCCCACCCCACCCCAGTCCTGTGTCAGGGTCTTCGCTCAGCAGGGAGTCTCATCTTCCCCTCTCCCTCTGCCCCTTCCCGTCCCTCCAAAATAAATGACTAAATCTTTAAAAAATAAAAGGACCAACAAGTGGCCAATTCAATGGATGAAAATAGACATACCATGGCAAATTATTAGGATAATTTAGAACACTGGGACCAAAGAGAAGATCCTAGAAACTTCCAGAAAGAAAAGGAAGATGGTCCCATACAAACGACCAGGAATCATAATGGCATCAGACTTTTCAAGTGTAACACTGAAAATTAAAAGACAATGGAACAATGTCTTAAATCCTGAGGAAAAATTATTTTTAACCTAGAATTCTATACCCAACAAACTGTCAACAGTGTGAGGGGAGAAGAACAGCATTTTAAAACATGGGGAAGCTTCAACAAATGTACCTCAGACTTTCTCAGGAAGCTACTGGAGCAACTGGAGGAAAAGCACCACACACACAACGAGGGAGTAAGTCAAGGAAGAAGACACGGACCCAGGACACAAGGGATCCAACTCAGGAAAAGAGGCTGAGGGATCCCCAGGATGCTAGTGCAGGGGGATCCCCGGACGACAGTTGTGCAACGTGCTCAGATTGGGGCAGATCAGAAGGCTCCTGAAGAAGTGCCTCTAAGAACATGAAATAGATAGAATGTGATATTCTTTTTTTTTTTTTTAAGATTTTTATTTATTTATTTGACAGAGATAGAGACAGCCAGCGAGAGAGGGAACACAAGCAGGGGGAGTGGGAGAGGAAGAAGCAGGCTCCCAGCGGAGGACCCCGATGTGGGGCTCGATCCCGTAACGCCGGGATCACGCCCTGAGCCGAAGGCAGACGCTTAACCGCTGTGCCACCCAGGCGCCCCAGAATGTGATATTCTTAAATGCCTTGAGAGGAAAGTTCAGACAATTGGGAGAGGGTTTGGGGATGACTTACTGATCACTATGTAGAAAACAAAGCAAAAGACGAGGAGGAGTCATGTAGTAGCAATAATATAACAATAATGGAATAATTATATAAGGTATGATATGTATCATTTACTATTATTCTAAGGTGTAATTCTAAGGAATAATAATTACTATTTTGGGGGGCGCCTGGGTGGCTCAGTTGATTAAGCGTCTGCCTTTGGCTCAGGTCATGATCCCAGGGTCCTAGGATCAACTCCCACATCAGGCTCCTTGCTCAGTGAGGAGTCTGCTTCTCCCTCCGCCTCTGCTGCTCCCCCTGCTTGTGCTCTCTCTCGCTTTCTCTCTCTCTCTCTGACACATAAATAAAATCTTAAAAAATAATTAAAAATTATTATAATCATTCTAAGGAAAACATGAAGTAAGAAATGAAAAGTAGTGAACTGTACAACTTAGCTGTGAGTAGCATTTCCAAATCCTTATAAGGTGGTCACCAAGTAACTCATTCTATTGCATATGTTGGGAATACAGGGAGATGGGAAGGGTGTCTGTATGGCAGAGGAGCGGGTAGTAGCATGAGTTAAATCCTTAACCTCCATCATCTGGGAAGTCAATAGAAAACACCTATAACTTAAAAGTCAGTAAATCGCATGTTATTTGGAGATTCGAAGGTAAGTACCAAAATAAACAGCTAAAAAAAAATGAATAATAGTTGTTTCTGGGGAGTGAGATTTAGGATTAGGATGGGGACCTATTACTTTTATGATAAATCTTACAGAACCGTTTTCCTCTTTAACTCATGAGCAGCCATTACTTTGATTACAAGGAAACCAAATACAACGAAATCAGAAAGTCATGTGTGACAAGACCAGGGGCTCCCGGGGCAGTAAACTAGAGGTGAAGCTGGAGAGACGTGCAAGGGTCGTATCATGAAGCTTTGGAATGCCGGCTGCTGAAGGGTTCAGATTTTCTTCTCTAAGAGCAGTGCAAACCCAGAAAGGCTCTTGAGCAGGGGAGGGACAGATTCAGACTTGTGTTTGGGGAAGATAACTTAGGCATATGAGCTGGGAGGGACCCTGGAGATTTCCTGGTCAATCAGACTTACTCCCAGTACAGAAGGGAGACAGGTGTGTGGTGAAGAGAAGCCCTGAATCCCCAGCCAAGCAGGATTCTGACCCTTTGAACGACAGCTGCTGACATCCTGAAGGGACTGGGGGGCCAGGTTAGCTACCTCTTTCTTCTCCAGCCCTTGCCTCCCTTTGGCCCTACTTCCTAATTAACACCAGGCTCCCTATCAGGCTTTTCTTTGAATATGGACTGTTTCGATAGTTAATACCGTACCTATGGAAGTTCAAAGCTCAGTACGATCAGATTTCAATACTCAGCACTTACTGAGACCTTGCTCTGTGTCAAGCACTGTGCTGAATACTTAATAAACAGCATTTCAGAATTCTCACGGCCATCCTGTGAGAAGAGTGATTAGCCCTGTTTTACAAACAAGGAAACCAAGGCTCGAAGAATAAGGAAGTTGTCCACAGTCGTCTAGCTAAACAGTGGTACAACTGAGTTGTTTTTTTTTTTTTAAGTAATCTCTGCAGCCAACATGGGGCTCGAACTTACAAACCTGAGGTCGAGAGTTGCATGCTTCACTGACTGAGTCAGCCAGGCGTGCCCCAGAGCTGAGATTTTAAACAGCAATCTATCTGCTTCTAAAGCCCACACTCTAAGCCAGCCGTGCTTCCATTCCCAGGCTTCTTGAAGTCGAAGCACGGTTGGTTGGACTACAAAGTGGGGCCTCTGGAAACATTCGGGAAAGCCATGGCTCAGAACCTTGGACTGATTCCTTCTCCCACTCCCCCAGGCTTACCTGCGAGCCATCGATGTGAAGATCCTGCAGCAGCTGCTGACCTTGAATGAGGGCATCGAGGCTGTGCGCTGGCTGTTGGAGGAGAGGGGGACATTGACCAGCCCAGTATAGCCTGACAGGCGGGAGCCCGGGCCGCTCAAGGCGAGGCAGCTGGGACAGCCTGCCAGACACCAGCGCCGCTGACCGGCTGGACAGTCTCTCCATTGGCAGCTTCCTAGACACGGTGGCCCCCAGCGAGCTGGATGAACAGGGCCCTCCTGGGGCTCCCCGTCCTGAGATGGACTGGGCCAAGGTTATCCCCGGTGGGGACAGGGCCAGGACTGAGGTGGACCTGACAGCCAGCAGGCTAGAAAGCTTGAGGGCTGTGTGGAAGCCCCCCGGGGAGGGGCTCCAAGGAGGACCTCCTGGGCCACTAGAGGATGAAAGTGCCAAACTGGGCTTTGAGACCCACTGGTACTGGCAGTGCCAGGATGATGTGACCTTCTTATAACAACTTTCCCACCCTTTTGTATTCCTGTGGCTCTTTCTTCACTAGGCCCTGGTCTCCCTAAAATTTATTCTCCCTCATTCTGGGTCTAGGAAGAGGCTGCACTGAAATCAGTTACCATGGAAACCTGGCTGTATCATCCTTCTGGTCCCTGAGGAGGCTCTGCCTTTATCCCTTAATTATTGGGACCCTAGAGCTATTTCCACAGATACATTGACCCTAGAGGCTTGACCTGTGGCTTCCGGTACAATAGTATCTTCCCCCCTCCCCTCTGCAACTAGGTAAGGATTTGAGGGATTTAGGACACCTAAGAGATCGCTGATGAAGAGATGGTGGTGTAATTACCTCACCCAACATCTAGGAGTCTTGGCCCCCCCTCTTGGCCAAGATGGAGAACTGTGGAGGGACATGGACGGACATTCGGGGCCAACCCTCCATGGATTGGCCCTCCCAGAAGCCTTTGGGATTGGTAGAACCATCCCTTCCTGTCTGGTGAGTGAGGTCATTTCCTGCCAGGATGGATTAGCCTTTCCTCTGTACCAGTCTCTCAGGGGTGGTAGGTCAGTGTAGGGGTTGCTGAGCCCCTGCTGCTAGGTGAGGCCATACCGTTTTTTCTCCATACCCTTCCCCTTTCCTGGTAGGAAAGCTGCTCACTGTCAGAGGTTTGTGCTGCTTTTCAGAAAGATTCTTACTTTTTAAACGGGGTGCTCTCATTTTATTCTAGAGGGTCTCACTTCCTCTGTGGCCACATCCTGGTCTGATGCCAGCACTCGTATATCTGTGCTTTTAGGGAGGGAAATGCAGGGGCCTCTCTCTCAAAAGTTTGTCTGGCCTGCCCTGTTTGGTCCCCTGTCTTTCGCTGGCCCTGGGTTGCCCCCATTCTTGTGTTTTGGCTCCATATCTGTCTGCCAGGAGGTTCAGCCTTTGTGTCTCCACACCTTCTGGGTTTCCACTTCCACAGGCCTTTTATATGCAGATGAGTCCCCCATCCACCCCCCCTCTCTCCCCATTGCTGATGGAAATCAGAGGGAGGAGAAGCTTGAAGTCTGGGGGTGTATCATAATTTCCAAAGGGGGGAGGTGTCTTCTCTGATCCTGTGATTTCCCTTCCCCCATCCTGCCCCGGACCTTCCACCATTTGGTCACAAGGATGCCTGCCAGAGGCTGAGACACAAGAAATCCCTTTGTCTGGGTTACAATGGGTGGTGGTGGGGGGGGGGGTGGCAGCGAAAGACAGAGGCTCTTTGGTCCTAGGGCCCACATCCTGGGAGGGGGGGAGATTCGGGGAAGGCTTCTTTCCTTCCTGCCTTAGAGCAAGCCCTAGACTCCTGGGACCTGAGGAGAGAGCAGGAGACCGGCTCTGCACCTGGGTGCTAGGGCCCTAGTGAATTACAGCAAAGAAAGTATTCACAGAAGCTGCCAACCTAGGGCCCAAGGAGGGGACAGGTGGCGTGCACCCCCCCCCAACTGATGTCAGAGAATGAAGTCTTGGAGATTAACCCTTTGAACCCCAGCTAACTGCCCATGTTTTGGTCCTTGTCTTTCCTGGGGCCTGAAACTAATTATTGGAAGGCAGAAAGGAGAGAAAAGGATGTCAGATGATCCTTGCCTAGTTGCTGTGCCATCTTGCGTGAAGGAGTCTTCCCCAAATCCTAGAATAACTGCTGCAATTTCCTTACTTTTCATTCTATGCTGGAGAAGGGAAGGAAGCCAAGTTCATCTCCACTTCCCCTAAATTCCTCAGGTTTTGTTCATTCCAGTCCTTCTGGAGCAATACATTCAGCCTGTGGCTCTCCCCTAAAGACTGTCTCTCCTCCCATCCCCTCAAAGTGATCAAAATCTCTGAAGTATATTCTTAGCCTCTCCTCCTTTGCTACCTACCAGACCTCTCCGTACCACCTCTCCAGGTCTTGGGGCTCCTGATTTCCCCTCAGGCTGGGAATTCAAATACCGTTTACCAGTCCCTACTCTGTTGCCATTTTGTAGTGTGCTCTTGGGTAAACTACCTCTTCACTTAGAAGCCTTGTACTCCTTTTTGAAGCTTGCTTGTTTGATTAGGCTACAAACTTCTGAGCTGAAGGGGGGTTTGCACGCCCTCTGGTGGCCATTATGTGCCATTGCCAGGAATAGCTGCATAGACCCGCCAAGCTCAAGTATAGCCTTACAGACCAGCCCCTCAGTGCACAGACAGGCTAGAGAGACAGGCCTAGAGAGGGCAGAGATTTGCCCAGTGTCACCCATTGTAGATCCACGGCAATGCCTGGGTTAGAGAACCCAGATCCATAGGGCCATCACTTGGCCAGCCTGCTTGTTCCCCCCCGCCCCACCCAGTCAACACCACTCAAACCCAAAGGACAGAAAGCAATTTTTCGGGTTTAATATTTGGGTTAGCCCTACCCTAGAGAGGCAGCTCAGTGTTTGGAGAAAGAACTATAGGCTCTGAGGAAAGAACCTTGGACTTGGATTGGGTAGAGGGTTCATGAATACGAACCGCAAATTTAAGAAAATTATCCTAGACCAACTATTTTTCCAGGAAGGGCCAGTAGGCCCAGATATGATGGAGGCAGAGAGCTCAGCATTTCAGACCTGGAGGTTAGAAGTGGGGTGGGGGATGGGGAGCTTTAAGATGGGGAAATCCAGACGGGTCCTGTGGACTTGGGGAGCTCCACAGTTCAAGGGAGTGCAGACGGTTGGATAGGCACAATTGGGTAAAGGCACAATTGGCTCGTGGCAGCCGCAGAAACAACGCCTAGGAGGGTAAAGGGTGGTGCTGACTGCATGATGGACCATCGAGGAGATGTGAGACCACGTGAGTGGGCAAGCGTAAGGGCCCGCATTTAGGATGGGATGGTAAGGTTGAGCACTGGGCGGACTGGAAGCTCAGCGGTGGCTTGGGTGAGAAATGCTCGGGGCTTGTAGCAGACAGGCTCACTGTGTGCATGGCGCCAGGCACTACTGGGTGCTCAGTAACACCTGTTGAATGAATGGAAGAACAAATGTGTGTAAACCCACAAGGAGATGTGACTTGTTTTGTTTTTTTTTTAAGTAGGTAATTAGGTAGTAGTAGGTAATTTAAAACAGTATTCTATTTAATTCTTAGCAATCCTATAAATAATGCATTATTAACAATGTATTGTTGCTTAGACATTTGCTCAAGGTCAGATAGGTAATAAAACAACTATAATATGAACCTGGGTCAGTCTGGCTGCTTGGGCTTCCAGAAAGTCTTCTCTGATCCGCCACTCCTCAGTGTCACAGACATTACTCTTCTAGAACAGGCTCGCTGCCAGGCTCTCTAGGAGAACAGTACCGCAGCAGGGCCGAGGTACTAACTTCCTACTGTTGCTGTAATGAATTACCACAATCTTCACGGCTAAAAACAGCACAGCTTTAGTACCTGACAGCTCTGGAGGTCACAAGTCCCAAATCAGTTTCACTGGGCTAAATTAAAGTCAGGGTTTGACCTGTCTGTATTCCTCCTGGAGACTCCAGGGGAGAATTCATTTCTTTGCCTTTTCCAGCTTCTAGAGGCTGCCTGCATTCCTTGATTCATGGCCCCTTCCTCCATCTTCAAGGCAGCAGATGGCATCTTCTCTCCTCTCTGATCTCTGCTCCCATCCTTTCATCTTTTTCTTTTTTTTTTTTTAAAGATTTTATTTATTTGTTCGACAGAGATAGAGACAGCCAGCGAGAGAGGGAACACAAGCAGGGAGAGCAGGAGAGAAGGAAGCAGGCTCATAGCGGAAGAGCCTGATGTGGGGCTCGATCCCGTAACGCCAGAATCACGCCCTGAGCCGAAGGCAGACGCTTAACCGCTGTGCCACCCAGGCTCCCCCTTTCATCTTTTTCTAATTCTCCTTTCTCTTAGGCTTGTGATTCTATTGGGCCCCCTGGGATGATCTAGGATCCTCTCTCCGTGCCAGGACCCTTCATGTGACCTTCTCCTCTAAGTCCCTTTTGTCGTCAAAGGTAAAATATTCATGGGCTTTGAGGATTAGAACATGAACATCTTTGGAGGAAGGGCCATTATTCAGCCTACTAAAGGCAGAGATGGAGGGTGGGCAGATGAAGGCACGCTGGCCCAGAACGAGCCCCTGTGTTTGTCCAGCCTCCCTCAGCCCGGAGCGAAGGGTGGTGGGAAGGTGGTGGCCCAGGGGAAGGTGGCCAGGTCCAGGCCCTATGTCTGGAGAATGCATCATCACTACCAGGGACAGATGGGACTGAAGGGAGAAATTCTCAGCTTAGGGAATCTTCAGGCTTGACACCTTCCTGGTGAACATGGTGGAGGGTTCCAGCAGGTTCTGTCTTCGACACTACCTCCTCTCTAGAACCATGCTGTGTCCTCAAGGTGGAAGATAATTACCAGCAAACTAGCCTGGGCTCTCTCTGGAAAGGGTAGATTCGTTGTCACCTTTTTGTTTTTATTTTTTTTAAGATTTTATTTTATTTATTTGACAGAAAGAGCACAAGCAGGGGGAGCAGCAGGCAGAGGGAGAGGGAGAAGCAGGCTCCCGCCGAGCAGAAAGCCCGATGCAGGGCTCCATCCCAGGACCCTGGGTTTCGTGACCTGAGCTGAAGGCAGACGCTTAACTGACTGAGCCACCCAGGTGCCCCTCCTTCTCAGCTTTTTAAATTATTATTTTTTATTCCTTAGCAAGTTAAACCACGCTCCTCAGAGCATGGTGAACTCTCATCCTCAGTTGATACTAGGCCCCTTTATTGCTTTATTTTCTTCTTTGGATCCTTGAGCCCTATTCTCATTCCTCTCCCTGACCTAGGCATACCCTCTAATGTTTTAGTATGTGTTTGGATATGTTTGTATCTTTATTGATATATAATTGCATACTTATATGTTTTAATATATATAAATGGTATTCTTTTATAATAAGCTAACTTTCATAACAAATTGCCCCATATTTCAGTGTTTTAACACAATAAAGATTTATTTTTCACTTACAGGGACACACAGGTGTTCCTGCTTGGACTCCTCTCTTCCACTGTCCATGTCAGGTCCCAGGCTCCTTCTGTTTTTCAGGCGGTGATAGCCTGATTCTGCATCATAAAGTTCCTGTCAATTCTTTTGCCAAATTGTTTTGACATCCATTAATATCCATTTTATTAATTGGTTATTTCACTAGAGATTACAAAATGAGGACTTTTCTCATGCTATTATGCCCTCTTTTATTAGTTCTAACCTATACAGAAACACTTCACATCCTCTAGGAGTATTTCATTACCCTGAAATAATGTTTATACCAGAATAGCAAGATGAATGCTTAAATCTTTTCCCTTATTTATCCCTTTTGAAGTAGTAAATCGATGCCCTAGCAACTTGGTGTTTGATGATTTTGTTTTGTTTTGCTCTCTCTTTAAATTATTATTGTGAATTTGTAGTTTTTAATATATTTAATATCTTTTAATCACTTGCAGTTGTTTTGTTTTATATAAAATTTCAAGCATAGACAAAAGTAGACAAAATAGTACAGTTGACCCTTGAACGATGCCATAGGTTAGGGGCACTGACCCCCTGCCCAGTTGAAAATCCGCATGTAACTTTTGACTCTGCAAAAACTTAACCGTTAGTAGCCTAATGTTGACTGAAAGCCTCACTGATGACAGTCAATTAAACATATTTTGTGTGTTCTATGTATTATATATTTTTCTTACAATAAAGTAAGCTAGAGAAAATATCATTAAGAAAATCATAAGGAAGAGAAAATACATTTACAATACTATACTGTATAAAAACAAAATCCATGTATAAGTGGGCCTGTACAGTTCACACCCATTTTTCAAGGGTCGACTGTATAGTATACAACCCCCCCCCCCACACACACGGTAAAATACCTCATGAGTATATATTAATACTTTCAATTCAAATTCAAGATTAAAGGGCTTTTACTCAATCTCTTGTCTAGCTCCTTTTTTCTGTACAAGAATCCTGGTTTTCAAGGACACAGGTGATAATAGAATTAGGATACTCCATAATTACTCATTTCTTTTATCTGATCCACAAAGCACTCTCAGAATAACAATATTAATACTACCACCAATATGATTAGTGAAAACATTAAGAAAGTATTTTGCAAATGCATTTCCCACTCTTTACCTCATTAAAAAACTTAGTAATAGATCATTGTCAGGGAATATAATCATTATATAATAGATCTCCCCTTCTTAGCCCTTCTGTAAGTTTCAGTTCTACAAGTAATCTCATAATTAACATTAATCTCTAGTCTTTACGTCATTCTACTCACTTTGGTTGTCGGAAGCTGATTTTCTGGTAGATTCCCCAGGAAGGGCACTTGCCAATACTATTCTCTGAGATCTTGCATGTTGATAAGTTTGTGCCCTTTATACGGACAAAGTCTGTTTTGCTAGGTTCACACTTTCCTTTCTTGGGTCTCTTAAATGTTACTTCATTTTCTTCTGGCATAAAGTGGTACTGTTAAAGCCTAACGAGGATTTAATTTTTCCTCTGTGCGCGCCTGTGGGGTGTGTGTGTGTTTAGATGCCCAAAAGATTTTTTCATTTTCTTTGAAGTTCAGTCATTTTAGGGGCACCTGGCTGGCTCAGTCATTGGAGCGTACGACTCTTGATCTCAGGGTTGTGAGTTCAAGCCCTTCGTTGGGTGTAGAGATTACTTAAAAATAAAATCTTTAAAATAAAATAAACTTCATCGTTTTATTAGAATTTCTTAGTGCTGGTCATTTTGGGACCACATTCTCAGCTTTGCAGTATGCTCTCTGAATACATAGTTTCAAGTTTTTCTTTATTTCAGGAAACTTTCTTGAATAGTTTTTAGTATTCTGTTCCTTTGCTCTGGTTTTCTTCTTCTGGGACTCATCTATCTAATTTTTTATCTTTTTGCCTATTTTCATTATTCGTCAATGTCTAACTCTTTATCTCTTCATATTTTTTTATTTTTAAACATTTCCTCTTTTGCTCAGATGTCGCAGAGAGAAGCATCATCTCTTGGGTTCACTGTTCTTGCGTACTTTCTAGTTTAGTCTTCACTTCTGAAATGATTTTTTTCTTTCTTTTCTCATTCCATCCTGAGTACTGTTGCATCATGTCTGAATTTTTCTAATTCTGATTTATGTTGTCCCTTCATGTATCATATCCTGTTCTTAGTGTCTCTTGCCTTGTTTTGAAGTAGAAGTTACCAGTTTGGGTCTGTTTCGCGGCGTGCCTTTCTGGTGTGTTTCATTATCCGTAGTAATGTGACTTTTATGGTTCTTTTACAACTTTATATGGGATTTGACCTTGATACTTTTCTATTGCTCATCTTCTGTGAAATTAGTTTTCCGGAACTTAAAAAATGAGGTAGGGATCAGAAAAGCTTGTATCACATCGCAGAGCTCTCTTTTCTGTTACTTTATCTGGCTTGCTTTCTGGGATATCCCGGCTCTGTTCCCCTCCTCTAGGCTGGTGGCCACGCGCCCCTACTTTGTGCTTCTTTATTTTATTCTTGATCAATCTTCCTAGGAGTTTGCCCATTTTATTAATATTTTTAAAGAACCAGCTTTTGGCTTTGTTAATTTTCTCTATTGTTCATTTTGTAGTCATAGAATTTTAATCTTTATTTCCTTTATTCTATTTTGGGTTTAATTTGCTCATCTTTCTCTAGTTTCTTAAGTGGAAACTTATATAATTGTTTGTTATCTCTTTATCTCTGTTATCTCTATTCTATCTCTATAATATAAGCTATAAATTTCTCTTTAAGCACTGATTTACCCACATTTCATACTTTTGTTTTTTGTTTTTTTTTTGAGACAGAGAGAGCAAGCAGAAAGGGCAGAGGGAGAGAGAGAATCTTAAGCAGGCTCCATGCCCACCACGGAGCCCTACTCGGGGCTCAATCCCACAACCCTAAGATCATGACCTGAATAGAAATCAAGAGTCGGATGCTTAACTGACTGAGCCATCCAGGTGCACCCATCTCATACATTTTTTATATATTTTATTATTATTATTATCATACACCTAAAAATGTTTTATGATTTCCTTTGCCATTTCTTCTTTGGCCCATGAGTTAATTAGAAGCATATTGCTTACCAGGTTTTTGAGGCTTTTCAGAAAGCTTGTTATTGATTTCTAATTTAAATCCAGAAAATATATTCTGTATGATGTCTATTTTTAAAAATTTATTGAGTTTTTTTATGGTCCAGAATATGACCTTTCTGGGTGAATGTTTCATATCCCCTTGAAAAGAATGTGCACTTTGCAGTTGTTGTGTCTGATGTCACACAAATGTCAGCTAGGTCAAAGTACTTGATGGTGTTGGTTCAGTGTATCCTTGCTGAATTTTTGTCTGCTCCATGCTCAGTGGGGAGTCTGCTTGAGGATTCTCTCTCTCCCTCTCCCTTTGTCCCTCCCCTCCAGTCCTGTGCACACTCTCTCTCTCTCTCTCAAATAAATAAATAAATCTTAAATAAATAAATAAATAAATAAATGTAAGTGGACTAAGCGTTGCAATAAAAAAAAGACTGTCAGTCTGAATAAAAAAGCAAGATCAAATTATATGCTGTCTACAAAAGATGCATTTTTAATTTATTTATTAAATATTTTTGACTTACTTACTTGAGAGAGAGAGAGCTCTCACATGCATGCAGGGAGAGGGGCAGAGGGAGACGGAGAGGGAGAGAAGCAGATTCCCCGCTAAACACAGAGCCAGACTTGGGGCTCGATCCCAAGACCCTGAGATCATGACCTGAGCCTAAATTAAGAGTCAGTTGCTTAACTGACTGAGCCACTCAGGTGCCCCAAGAAATGCATTTTATTTTAATTGTTAAAGGTTTTATTTATTCATTTGAGAGAGAGAGACAGAGACAGAGAGGATGAGCAGGGGAGGGGCAGCAGACTCCCCTCTGACGGGGGAGCCCGATGTGAGGGCTTGATCTCAGGACCCTGAAATCATGACCTGAGCCGAAGTCAGATGCTTAACTGACTGAGCCACCCAGGCCCCCAAGAGATGCATTTTATTTTTATTTTTTTAATTTATTTTTTAAAGATTTTATTTATTTATTTGACAGAGAGAGAGAGACAGCCAGTGAGAGAGGGAACACAAGCAGGGGGAGTGGGAGAGATAGAAGCAGGCTCCCAGCAGAGCAGGGAGCCCAATGCGGGGCTTGATCCCAGGACACTGGGATCCTGCCCTGAGCCGAAGGCAGACGCTTAATGACTGAGCGACCCAGGCCCCCAAGAGATGCATTTTAAATACAAAGATACGAATAAATTGAAAGTAAAACTTTGGGGAAAAATACACCATGCAAACATGCTGATTCAAGGAATATTGGAAATTAGTATCAGGCAAAATAAACTTTAAGACAAGAGGAATTACCAGAGAAAAAGAAAGACATCTTATAATGATAAAAGGATCAATACATACACGTAAGCTATGCATGCACCTAATAAAAGAGCCTTCAAATTACATGAAGAAAAAAGTTGGTAGAACTAAAAGGAGAAAAACCAAATTCACAATCCTTTTTGGAGATTTTTTTTTAAGTTTATTTATTTATTTTTAAGTAATTCTACCCCCAACATGGGGCTCAAACTCATGACCCTGAGATCAAGAGTCACAGCTCTTATGACTGAGCCAGCCAGGTGCCCCTATTTGAGATTTTAACACCCCTCCCTTACCGACTGACAGAGTAAGCATTGTACTACTTTACGTAAGATAAAGAAATCTTGCAGCAGTGTAGTTCCACTTTCCCACTTCGGCCCAGTCTTTGAGGCTACAGATGTGTTATTAACTCCAGAATATGGCTTATAGTGTTTATTTTAACACATAACACACCTGTTAAGGAGATGGAGAGAAGAAAAAAAAGTTAAGCCAGACTTTTAAACTAAACCACAGTATCAGTTTCCTGTGGCTGCTGTGACAAATTACCACAGATGCAGTGGTGTGAACCAATGCAGGCAAAATACCTTACAGTTTTGGAGGCCAGAGTTGTGAATTGGGTGTGAATTGGGTCTCAGGCTAAAATCAAGGTGCCAGCAGGGCTGCATTCCTTCTGGAACCCCTAGGGGAGAAACTGTTTCCTTTCCTTTTCCAGCTTCCAGAGGCCATCTGCTCTCGGACACTGATTCCTCTGCCTCCCTCTTCCATTTGTAAGGTCACTTCTGATTTCTTTGGACCAGATAATCCAGGATGATCTCTCCATCTCCAGGTCATCTGATTAGCAACCATAATTCTCCTTTGCCAAGTAACCTATCATATTCACAGATTCTGGAGATTAAGCCAGGGACATCTTTGATGGGCCATGATTCTGCCTACCACACCCGCATATTTTTCATTTCTGGTGATCGTCATTCCTTCCTGTAGATTATTTGGTGTCATTTTCCTGTAGTCTGAAGAACTTTCCTTAACATTTTTTGTAGTATGAGTCTGACAGTGATGATTCTCTGTATTTGTTGATCTGAACCTGTATTTATTTTGCTTTCATTTTCTTTAAAAAAAAATTAAATAAACTTTATTGAGGTGTAATTTACATATAGTAAAATGAACCTACTTTAAGTATACAGTTTGATGAGTTTTGACAATATATACACTCATGTAATCATTATCACAATCCATACTTAAACATTTTGTCATTTCAAAAATGTATCACATGCCCCTTTGCAGTCAGGCTGTCTACTGCCCTGGCTCTAAGCAACCACAGATCTGCTTTGTATCAATCAAAATTAGTTTCTTCTTGATTTTAAAATTTCATATAAGTGGAATAATACAGTATGTACTTTTTTTAAAAAAAGATTTTATTTATTCATGAGAGATAGAGAGAAAGGCAGAGGGAGAAGAGGGTGCCTGACTCCACTTGGGACTTGATCCCAGGGCTCTGGGATCACGACCTGAGCCCAAGGCGGATGCTTAAACAGACTGAGCCACCCAAGCGTCCACAATATGTACTTTTTTAATATCTGGCTTTTTTTGTTCAGTGTCATGTTTTTGAGATTCATACATGTTATATGTATCAAGAGTTTGTGACTTGTATTCAATTGTATGAGTATAACACTGTTTGTTAACCCATTGACCTATTGATGGATATTTTAGTTGTTTCTAGTTTTTTGCTCTGAATTAAGATTCTGTGAGCATTCATGTACAAGCCTTTTTGTCAACATTTTTAAAAACATTTGTTTATTGAATAAATACCTGTCTTGGATAAATACCTAGGAATGGAATGGATGAGTTCTGTGGCAAGTATAATTTTAAAAGACACTGCCAACACTTTCCCGAATTGCTGGTACCATTTTTACATTCCAACAATGTGTACAAGTTCCAGTTGCTCTATATCCTCACCAACTCTTAGTATTGTCAGTCTTTTTAATTTTAGCTATTTTAATAGGTATGTAGAGATATCTAATTTGCATACATTTTCCTTTTTGTCTTTGAAACTATAAATAACAGCTGCATTAAAATTCTTGTCTGCATATTTTAACACCTGTGTCATTTTGGGGGCAGTTTTATTTTATTTTATTTTATTTTATTTTATTTTATTTTATTTTTTAAAGATTTTATTTAATTTATTTTATTTTATTTTATTTTATTTTATTTTATTTTATTTTATTTTATTTTATTTTATTTTATTTTATTTTATTTTATTTTATTTTATTTTATTTTATTTTATTTTATTTTATTTTATTTTATTTTATTTTATTTTATTTTATTTTATTTTATTTTAATTGATGACTTATGCATCACATTTCCTGTTTCATCACTTGTCTACTATTCTTTGTTGGATGCTGGACATTATGAATGATATGTTTTGGGATTCTAGATTCTGTTATGTTCTTTTGAAGAATGGTTTTTGTTTTAGCAGGAAGCTAACTTGGCTAGACTTTGACTCCAAATTCTCTCTCCAGCAGTGGGCAAAAACTGAAATCTTCACCCAGTTTTAAATGTTGGGAGAATTTAAAAAATGTGACATAGACATAAAGTGAGCAAATACTGTTGAAAAAAATGGCACTGGTAGACTTGCTTGACACAGGATTGCAAGAAACCTTCAATTTGTAAAAACAACAACAACAACAACACCCCAGTATCTGCCAAGGGCAATAAAGTGAAGCTGAATAAAATGAAGTATGCCTGTGTAGTTGGAGATTTCAACACCCTTTTCTAGGCATTTCATAGAAGGATGAGACAGAAAATGGGCACAAATATTAGAAATAATAGCACTGTCAACCAACAGGATCTAATCGACATTGTACAATACTCCACCAAGCAACAGCATGATATGCATTATTTTAGAGTGCCCACTGTTTTCTTGATACCAAGATAGACCACATCCTGGACCAGAAAACAAATTTCAATAGCAAGAAAAAAAAAAAAAGAATTGAAATCATATAGAGTATATCCTCCAGCCACAATGGAATCATTAGGAGTCAATAACAGAGAGATGACAAAAGTTATTAGCACTTGGAACTAAACACGTTTCTAAATAATCCATTGGCCAAAGAGGAGGTTTCAAGGGAAAAAACATATTGACCTGAATAGAAATGAAAATACAAAATATCAAAGTCTGTGGGACACGGCTACAGCAGTGTGGAGAGGGAAATTTATAGAATATATTAGAAAAGAGGAAAAATCTCAAATCAGTAACTTAAACTTCTACCTGAAGCATCTGGAAAAAGAAGAGCAAAATAAACCCAATGAAGGCGGAACTAAGAAATAATACAGACAAGAGCAGAGACCAGCGAAGTTGAAACTAACGGGTCTTAATTTATAAAGGTGACTGATATTACAGAGAAATCAATGCCACTAAAAGAGAAGTTTAGTGTTACTGCTCATAATTCCCCTAGAAACAAGCAGCACAGCTCACCATGCAGGATCATGGGGGAAGCGCCAGTGTCAATCAGGAGGCAGAAAGCAGCAAAGCGAAGCCATAGGCCACAATCTTTATTGGGGTTCCATGGGAAAGATAGGGCAGGGTGGGTAAACAGTTCAGGATTGGTTAATTTGGATAATTCTGGTGACCTTTGGGGCATAAGGGCGGCCTCTGGTTGTCTGGAACCTGGCCTTGGTTGATGTAGGGTAGGGCGAATATTGGCTTGATGTTTGATTAAAAAAAGGAAGTGGCTGGGAGCATAGACTTGGGATTAGCTGAAGGATTTATAACATGCTTTTCAATGCCTGTGAAAGCTGGATTTCAGGAGAGATGTAAACAACTTTGGTCATTAGTTTGGCCCTGTGCCAAATAGACAAATGCAGAAGCTAAGAAAACGCAGAAGAAAAACAGAAATAGAGAAAATCAATGAAACAAAGAGTTGGTTTTTTGAAAAGATCAATAAATTGACAAATCTCCAGCAAGACTGTTGAAGGACAAAAAGAAGACACAAATTAATAATATTAGTGGTGAAACAGGGAATATCACTACAGACCCTGTACACATCAAAAATAGGGTGTGCTACGAACAACTCTACACACACAAATTCAACAACTTAAACAAAATGGACCAATTCCTCAAAAAATACAAAGCACCACAACTTATCCAATATGAAATAGGTAATTTAATCGTCCCACAGCTATAAAGGAAATTTAATTCATAATTTAAAAATTCCCATAAAAGAAATCTCCAGTGAAACAGATGGTTTCACTTAAGAATTCCACCAAACATTTAAAGACTTAACAATTCTACACAATCTCTTCTAGAAAATAGAAAAAGAGAGAACACTTCCCAATTCATTTTATAAAGTTAGTGTCACCCTGATACCAAAACCAGACAAAAACCATACAAAAAAGAAACTACAGACTATTATCCTTCGTGAATATAAATGCAAAAGTCGTTAAGAAAATATTAGCAAATAGAATTCAATAACATATAAAAAGAGGGGCGCCTGGGTGGCTCAGCCATTAAGCGTCTGCCTTCGGCTCAGGTCATGATCCCAGGGTACTGGGATCGAGCCCCACATCGGGCTCTCCGCTCCGCACGAAGCCTGCTTCTGCCTCTCACACTCCCCTTGCTTGTGTACCCTCCCTCGCTGTCTCTCTCTGTCAAACAAATAAATAAATAAAATCTTTAAAAAAAAAGAATTCAATAACATATAAAAAGAGGGGCTCCTGGGTGGCTCAGTCGTTAAGTATCTGCCTTTGGCTCAGGGTGTGATCCCAGGATCCTGGGATCGAGCCCCATATCAGGCTCCTCCACTGGCAGCCTGCTTCTTTCCCTCCCACTCCCCCTGCTTGTGTTCCCCCTCTTGCTGGCTGTCTCTCTCTCTGTCAAATAAAGAAATAAAATCTTTAAAAAATATATATAAAAAAATTTTACACTATGATCAATAGGGTTTATTTCAGGGATGCAAAGCCAGTTCAATATTTGAAAATCAATCAATGTAATCCACCATATTAACAATCTAAAGAAGAAAAGTCACATGATTGTATTAATTGATGCAGAAAAAGCATTTGACAAAATTCAACAGCCATTCAAGATAAAACCTAAAATAGGAATAGAGGGGAATTCTTCAACTTATTAAAAACCATTGACAAAAACCCTACAGTTAGGGGCACCTGGGTGGCTCAGTCATCTGCCATTAGGCTCAGGTCATGATCCCAGGGTCCTGGGATCCAGTCCTACATCAGGCTTCCTTGCTCAGCAAGGAGTCTGCTTCTCCCTCTCCCCTGCTCCTGCTCCTGCTCTCTCTCCCTCTCTCTCATGCTCTCAAATAAATAAAATCTTAAAAACAACAACAACAACCCTACAGTTAACGTTACACACGGTGGAAGACTGAATGTTTTTCCCTTAAGTTGGGAACGAGCTAAGGATGTCTTCTTTTACCACTCGAACTCAACATGGTGCTGGAAGTTCTAAACCAGTACGATAAGGCAAGAAAAGAAAATAAAAGGCATACACATTAGAAAGAGAAATAAAACTGTCCCTATGTGTAGAGGACAAGATTGTGTACATGGAATCCCAAAGAATCTACAAAAAACTTCCTAGAACAAGTGACTTCATCAACGTCACAGAATACAAAATAAATATACCAAAACCAGTTGCATTTTAGGGTGCCTAACTGGCTCAATTGGTAAAGCATGCAACTCTTGATCTTGGGGTTATGAGCTTGAGCCCCGCATTGGGTGTAGAGATTGCTTAAAAAAAAAAAAAAAAAGCAATTACCACATGGCTACTGAAAATAAAAATGCAATACTGTTTACAAAAAAAAAAGAAAGAAAGAAATACTTCAGTATAAATGTGAAAAAAACATGTACAGGGTGTGTATACTGAAAACTACACAATGTTGATGAATGAAATAGAAGAAAATCTATATAAATGGAGAGATAAGGCCATGAGAGATGGCTCAGTCTTCAGGTAATGATCCTGGAGTCATGGGATTGAGTCCCACATCAGCAAGGAGCCTACTTCCCCCTGTGCCTGCTGCTCCCCCTGATTGTGCTCTCTCTCTCTGACAAACAAACAACTAACTAACTAACTAAATAAATAATCTTTTTTAAAAAATCCATGGGTAACTTAAAAAAAATGGAGAGATATACTTTGTTCATGGATTGGTAGATTCAATCCAGTAAAGATGTCGGTTCTCTCCAAACTGGTATATAGATTTCATGAAATTCCTATCAAAATCACAGCAAGATTTTTTTTGTAAACATTGACAAGACTTTTTCAAATTTATATAGAAAGGCAAAGAAACTAGAATAGCTAGCACAACTTTGAAAAATATAATGGGAGGACTCAGTCTACTCAATTTCAAGACTTACATACCTACAGTAATCGAAACTGGAGGAGGGTTAGACATATAGATCAATGGAATGGAATAAAGATCCAGAAATATACACACATGAATATGCACAATTGATTTTTGGCAAAGGTGCTATAGCAATTCAATGGAGGTAAGACAGGCTTTTTTTTTTTTTTTTAAAGATTTTATTTATTTATGTGACAGAGAGACAGCCAGCGAGAGAGGGAACACAGCAGGGGAGTGGGAGAGGAAGAAGCAGGCTCCCAGCGGAGGAGCCCGATGTGGGGCTCGATCCCAGAACGCCGGGATCACGCCCAAGCCGAAGGCAGACGCTTAACGACTGCGCTACCCAGGCGCCCCAAGACAGGCTTTTCAACAAATGTTCGTTGAAGTAAATTTCTAGGCCCAAGTTGGAGCCGATTCTATGCCATGTCAGCAAACAGAAACGTAGATAACGTTCATGTCCCGGTAAGTGTTTTGCTTGACCAGAAACACAGTATAACCACTCAGCCAGTCTCCAAACACCACGCCTACTCTGGGCTATCTACTCATTTCCCTGTTCCTTCTCCCCCCAAACAAGGTTCACTGTGTGGCCCCAGCCAATCAGATATTTTCTATTTTTCTCTTCCTTGTTCTCTATCCTTGATCCTATAAAGCTTCCTACCTCCTGCCCCAGTTTGCAGTTTTCCAAATGGAGATTGTCCACTTCATGAAGTATTAAATAAAGTTTGTTTGTATTACCTAAATTGTCCTTTTTTTTCTCCTAAGATTTCATTTATTTATTGGTCAGAGAGTGAGCACAAGCAGGGGGAGCGGCCGGCATAGGGAGAAGCAAGCTCCCTGCCCAGCAAGGAGCCAGGTGTGGGTGGGACTCCATCCCAGGACCCTGGGATCATGACCTGAGCTGAAGGCAGATGCTTAACCAACTGAGTCACCCAGGTGTCCCAAAATTATCTTCTTTAATCACTTTTTAAAAACATGGTACTGGAGCAATTGAACATTTGTAGGCAAAACAATGGAGCTCTACCTAAATGTAACACATTATAAAAAAAGTAATTCAAAGTGGATCACATATTCGAATGTAAAACATAAAACTATAAAACTTTATAGGAAACTTTTAGGAAAAAACGTAAGAGAAAATCTTTGGGATCTAGGGTTAGACAAAATATACTTTTTTTTTTTTAAAGATTTTATTTATTTATTTAACGGAGATAGAGACAGCCAGCGAGAGAGGGAACACAAGCAGGGGGAGTGGGAGAGGAAGAAGCAGGCTCATAGCAGAGGAGCCTGATATGGGGCTCGAACCCAGAACACTGGGATCACGCCCTGAGCCGAAGGCAGACGCTTAACCGCTGTGCCACCCAGGCACCCCTAGACAAAATATTCTTAACACCAAAGTCATGATCCATAAAAAGGAAAAATTGATAAATTGTACTTTGTCAAAATTAAAAATGCTTGTTCTGGGGTGCCTGGGTGGCTCAGTCGGTTGTGTCTGACTCTTGGTTTCAGCTGGGGTCATGATCTGGGGGCATGGGATCCAGCTCCCTGTTGGGCTCCATGCTCAGCAGGGAGTCCACTTGAGAGTTTCTCTTTCTCCCTCTACCCCAGCCCCTGTTCTCTCTCTCTCTCACATGCATGTGCATGTACTCTCCCTCTCTCTCTCTCAAATAAATAAATAAATAAATAAAATCTTTTAAAAAAATGCTTGTTCTGTGAAAGACTCTGTTAAGAGGATACAAAAACCAAACTACGGAATGGGAGAAAATATTTGCAAACCACATATCTGACAAAGGGCTAGAATATATAAAACATGCTCAAAACTCAACAGTAAAAAACAATCCAACTGGAAAATGGGCAAAAGATATGAGACATTTCACTGAAGAGGCTATACAGATGACAAACCCCTGTAAAGATGTTCAATGTCATGAGCAATTAGGGAAATGCAAATTAAAACCACAATGAGATGTTACTTCACACCTATCAGAATAGCTAAAGTAAAAAATAGTAACAACATCAAATTTGTGAGGACTTGGAAAAACCAGATCACTCAAACATTGCTGGTGGGAATGTAAAATGGTACAGCCACGCGGAAACATTTTGCCAGTTTTTTCTTTTTATTTATTTTAAAGATTTATTTATTTATTTGAGAGAGAGGGGAGGGTAAGAGGGAGAGAATATCTCAGCAGATTTCTGCTGAGCCCAATGCGGGGGAGCTCTATCTCATGATCTCTCATGAGATCAGAACAGGAGCGGAAACCAAGAGTCGGACACTTAATGGACTGAGCCACCGAGGTGCCCCTGTCAGTTTTTTAAAAAACTAAATATGCAACTACTCTAGAACCCAGCAACTGCACTCCTGGGCATGTATCCCAGAGAATGAAGACATTTCCACAAAAATCTACACACAAATGCTTATAGCAGTTTGGAAGCGCCAACACCAGAAGCAACCCAGATGTAATTAAATAAACTGAGGTATATCCATCCCATAGAATACTACTTAGCAATAATAAGGAACAAATTGTTACACATAATGCAACAACGCAGATGAACCTCTGGAGAATTACGCTGACTGAAAAAGCCGATTTTAAAAAGTTGCATACTATATGATTCCATTTATATAACAATCTTGAAATAACAGAACTATAAAAACGGAGAACAGATTACTGGTTACCAGGGATTAAGGAAGGGGTAGAGGTGGTAGAGAAGTGGATGTGGCTATAAACGGGCAACATGAGGGATCATTGGGTGGTGATGGAAATGTGCTGTTTCATGACTGTATTATCGATAATATCTTGGATGTGATGTATGATAGTTTGACAAGATACCATTGGGGTGGGGAAAGGGTACATAGGATCTCACTGTATTATTTCTTACAACTGCATGTGAATCTGCAATTATCTTAAAATAAAATAATTAAAAAGATCAGTAAGTGGGGCACCTGGGTGGCTCAGTTGGCTGAATGTCCAACTCTTGGTTTTGGCTCAGGTCATGATCTCAGGGTTGTGAGATAGTGTCAGCGTCAGGCTCAGCCCTGGGTTTGGGATTCTCGCCCCCTGCCCCTCCCCCACCCCCTCTCAAAAACAAACAAATAAATAAATAAAATCTTTAAAAAGATCAGTAAGTAAAACATTATTGCCCTCCACCACCCACATAATAATAGTTATCATCAGAGACAGATTTACCATGAAGCTGAGGGTAAGCTTCAGGGCCCACTTGCATAGATCCTAGGAGTGCTGGAAGTTACTAGAGATTTGTAATCAGTGTTCTAACTGGGAAGAAGTCAGATTGTAACAGGAAGCATTTCTAATCAATTGCCTAGAGAAGTTTCAGAGGAAAGGGACCTAAATTTCCAAGATTCTATAACTGGGTACTCTTTTCCTCATTCTAAGCAAATATTAATATGTGTACCTAATTTTAGAGGGTCTCAACAAGTACTTACAAAAGGTTCAGGCCCCACAAACCAGGCTCTGACCCTCCTTAGCAAGGTGGCTAAGAACAATGATTCTGGAGCCATGCGTAGGTGTGTGACTCTAGACAAGTTACTGGTTTCTCTGCGCCCATTTCTTCATTTATAAAATGGGGACGATAATAAACCTACCTCATAGTTGTACTAAATGAATTATTATAACTCAGAAGCTTGGAAGTCCTTGGTAGTAAATGTTATGTATACCCTTATTATTATCAGTGAGCACCTAGGTTGTGCCTGGCACTGTGTTGAGTACTTTATTTTTAAAGATTTTATTTATTTTATTTTATTTTTTTAAGTAGGCTCCACGCCCAAGTTGGGGATGAACTGAATCCTGAGGTCAAGAGTAGCATGTTCCACCAAATGAACCAGCCAGGCGCCCTCTGTGTTGAGTATTTCAAACACTAATTTATTTAATTCTCAGAATAACCTTGTGGGGAAGGTACTAATGGAACGCACATTTTAAAAAATATTTATTTATGTATTTATTTATTAAAAAGATTTTATTCATTTATTTGAGAGAGAGAGTGAGTGAGAGAGCACGATGGGGGGGGGGTTGGGCAGAGGGAGAGGGAGAAGCGACTCCCTGCTGAGCAGGGACCCTTATGGGGTACTCCATCCCAGAACCCTGGGATCATGACCTGAGCTGAAGACAGATGCTCAACCAACTGAGCCACCCAGGCGCCCCTATTTATTTTAGAAAGAGAGAGAGAGAAAGAGAGAGAGATGGAGGTGGTGAGGGGCAGAGGAAGAGAGAGTCTTAAACCAGCTCCAGGCTGAGCGCCGAGGAGGCTGGGCTCGAACTCAGGAGGCTGAGATCACCACCGGAGCTGAAGCCAAGAGTCAGACGCTTAACTGCGCCACCCAGGCGTCTCTAGAATGTACATTTTAGATACGAAGAAAATGAAGTTTTGAGAGATTGAGTCATTAAGTCTGGATTCCAAGGATCACACTTCCACCAACATGATTTTGCCTAGATAAGAAAGGCAGCTTCCTTCAAGAAACCCCGGATCAAAGAATCACGTCCCCCCGAGGGCGCTATCACTGCCGAGCCGTCCTGGTGGTAGGTAGTCAGGGCAAAGACTCCTGCTACCCTCGGGGTGGGCGAGATCTGACTCCGACCCTGCATCACAGCTCCAGGCCCAGCACAGGGGAAGTGCAGACACGCGCTGTCTTTCATAATCCCCAGCCTTCCACAGACTGGTGACAACTCCACAGCCAGTCAGACGCAAATATCACTTCGGTAGCCTGCCCACCCCGCGTGCCCCGCCCACCTCGCCCAACCGCTCCCGTCACTGTTGGCCCCGCCCATTCTCCAAAGTCCCATCTCCTAGCTGGTCGGTTTAGCCTCCGCTCCGGCTCCCGGGCCCCGCGGTGACTGCAGCACTAGGCCCGCCCCCTTCCTGGGGTCGCGAGCGCCGAACGCATCGAACGCAGCCAATGGGTGGTGCGGCGGTAGCACCGCGGGAGGTTCGATTCACTGGGCCTGGCGGGTCCGGAGACTCCTGGCGGCTGTTAACGCGCGCTTTGGGAAGAGGAAGGTTGAAGCGGGAGTGCTAGGGCCCGGATTCACTTCTGCTGTTCTTTCCAGCTCTTCCTGGTATTCCCCTCCCAAGCTCGGGTCTTTTACTTGTCCTGCCTGGACCCCTGCTCGACCTCCCCCAGTCCGGGCCTGGCTTTCGCGCTCCAGACCTGGGAAAAACCCCTTCGGACTCGGCGCCTCGTCCTCCCCACGCCTTGGATTTTCACCCCGGCCCCCCTCGCCTGGCCTGTGATTTCTTCCCCACCCCCGCAACTACCCCCTGCCGTCACGTCCACCTGGGACCATTATCCCGACTCCACTCTGCCCAGTCTGGTACTCCCATCTTCCTTTCCCCCGCCCCCTCCCCCACCCCAGATCTTTACTCACCTTTGCTTGGATACTTCCTCTGTGGCCTGCTCTTCCGCCTCGACTAACTGGCGACCGACACTCTCACAGTTTTGGCCCAAACTCCAGCCCCTAGCTGGATTCCCTCCATCTATGCTCCGTCTTTAATTAGCCCATGCTTTCAATAATACAGCAGCTTGCTTTAACCGGCCATAGTTCTGCATTCTCAGCTGCTGGGTGCCTTTGATCTTTGTCTGATGGGTACTTGACGTTTTATGCTCCTGAGTCCAGGATGGTAAGTGTGGGCCTAAGGGCGACGTGGGTAGCCCTGCATCTCGGGCTAATGGGTTCAGGCTGCGGGATCTCTGGAAGTGCCCAGTTTCCATTTTCCCCTTACAGAGGAAGAGCTTAGCTCCTAGCCAGCTGGCCAAGAGAAAACCGGAAGGCAGATCTGGTGATGATGACGACTGGCAGCCTGGGACAGTGGTGAGTACCCTGCCCTCCAGGGGATAGGACAGGTAGGATGCAGGGCTGTTTGGGCAGAAAGGAGTCCTGGACTTGGTTTCTAGGGTTACATGGAATGAACCTGGTCACCTCCAGAAACTTCTTTCAGTGAACTTTTACTTAGTGCTTACTGTGTGTCAGGCACTGAACAAGATAAAAAAAAAAATTTGTCCCCGAGGTGTTTACTAGAAGTTAACGTGGCCTCAGTTTTTCTGGTAGAAAGGGATATTCCAAAGCAAAAGCGCAGATTGGGTTGGGCCTTATGGCTCTCCAATAGCAGCTAGCTGCCTGCTCTTTAGCTCTTTGTCCCCTGCCCAACATTACAAAACAGTAGAGTATATAAGGCCTGCCTTAGGGTTCCTGAGCTCACTTGGACCTAGATTAGAGGAGTGGTGCCCCTCTAGTGTCTGCTAATACTCAAATGTAGTATGTTTGACTTTGGATTGGTTCTGTGCTCTGTTCCCTGCTTTTGAGGCTTTCTGGGGCTGACTGTGGGTAGGACCTATGTACACAAAAATCAATAGGATAATACATATATTTCAGAGAGAAAGAGCAGTTCAAGACGTAAGGGCCACTGGAACTTTGAAGAAGGATTAGCTAAGAAAGGTCTAGAAGGCAATTTTGGGCAGGGGCTGTATGTGAGAGGTGAAGGGGCTGGTGTTTGTTTCAGGTGTTTCTTGTAGGATTACTGAAGCTTCAAACACCTTGGCAAGCCGCTGCAAGCTTGCCTGACGGTTCCGTGGGGTCTTGCTCTGTAGTTGCACCGCTGCTGGTGTGCAGGGAAGCTTCTCTACCTGTGAGGGACAAGGTTGCCTCTTGCTACTTACATGGGTCTCAGACTTGAACTTGGGGCAGCACTTGGTGCAGCTGGGTCAGAAATGGTGCTGTTTGTTCCAGAAAGCGCTTTCAGTGCTGGTGACCTCACTGCCATGGTGTGGGCTGCCTGGCTTACTTTATTCACCTCATCCAGTGCCCCCCTTCAGATTAGACAAGTTCTGTAACCTCATGAACTTCCAGTTTTCTCACCTGCTAAATAAGTATAACATTTATTATAGGATTGTTGTGAGGATGATACATGATAATGTGAAGAGTTTAGCACAGTTTCTGGCATTTAATAAGCGTTTTTGTTTTTTTTTTTAAAGACTTTATTTATTTATTCGACAGAGATAGAGACAGCCAGCGAGAGAGGGAACACAAGCAGGGGGAGTGGGAGAGGAAGAAGCAGGCTCGTAGCGGAGGAGCCTGATGTGGGGCTCGATCCCATAATGCCGGGATCACGCCCTGACCCTGAGCCGAAGGCAGACGCTTAACCGCTGTGCCACCCAGGCACCCCAATAAGCATTTTAAATGTTAGTTGCCATTGTGATGAACTCTGTGGTCTTCCCAGCTTGACTCACCTTCCCCAATACTCTTCTAGACTCCCAAGAAACGGAAATCCAGCAGTGGGACTCAGAGCCAGGAGTGTTTCCTGTCTCCTTTTCGGAAACCTTTGATTCAACTAACCAATCGACCACCCTGTCTGGATAGTAGTCAACATGTAAGTCAGAATTGCAACCTGCTGGTGAATGTGTGTACCTTGTGGAGGCACCTTTCTTGTTTTGTCTAGGGAGGCTTCTACCCCTGAAGACTCTCAGTGGTCTTCCGAGTAGCCAGCAGATAGACTTTGGTGAAGGCTTTGGGTCTGCCTACAGCCTCAAGGGCCTGGAAGAGGCCTGGCCTCTTTCCTTCAGGATGTGTGCCTGACTTAGAGTCCCCGTTGCTTATAGTTATTTGGGCTCCAGATCTCAGGTGGCTCAGATTCCTGAGGACCTGAGGGTATAGGACAGGGAAGGCCATGCAGGGTATTAGAACCAGGATCCTCATGCCAGCTCAGTCTCTCACTTAGCATATGGCTTTAAGAAGTCTCAGAGTCCTACAGCTTCCACGTGCTTCCTCTAGTAAAATCCAATGTCATCTTTACGATGGCATCTTTTTTAAGATGCGGAAGCTGCGTCTCTGAGGGGTTAACTAGTTTGCCCAAAATTACAGAGTAGTCATCTGCTTAGCTTCACCAAAGCTTTTTCCGCCAAACTTTTTGAGGACAGTGGTATTGAGCTCTGGAGTTCCAGAAACCTTTGGAGTTTCTTTTCTTTTCTTTCTTTCTTTTTTTTTTTTTTTAAAGATTTTAATTTTTTACTTGAGCATGAGACCGCGTGTGCCACAAGAGCTGGGGGGAGGGGCAGAGGGAGAGGCAGACTCCCTGCTGAGCAAGGAGCCCAATGCAGGGCTCATCCCAGGACCCTTGGGATGACCTGAGCTGAAGGCAGACGCTTAACAGGCTGAGCCCACCCAGGAGCCTCTAAGATTTTACTGATAGAGTGAATCTCTGGAAGAGGGAAGCTTTGATCTTGGTGGGGAGCAGGAGTGCTCTCCCTCTTCTATCAGAAGGAAGGGATGGTATGAATTTGCAGTAACCAAATAAAGAAAGTGAGAGCATGCTCTCTCCCCTGCCTCTGCCAGTCTTATCAGACCAGATTCCCAGAGGCTGGTCATTGCAAGTCTTGTAGGCTGTGTCCTCATGTTTTTGGCCAGCGATGCTCACCTTCTCCCACACTAGTTGCACGAGGTGCAGTTCAAAGTCTTGCTTTTTAAATCTGGGTTGTCACCTGAGCAGAAGGCAGACCGCTTAACCGACTGAGCCACCCAGGTGCCCCACCTTTGGAATTTCTTAAGTGATAAAGTGGTGCAAGTGTCTTTTACTATTCATTAAAAACCCCTTTGACCACACCTGAATTTATGTTAATGAGATTCATTTGTAAGGCAACTAACTGTGGTGGCTGGTTGCCAGGGGAACCAACCTACCAGTGGCCAGTGTTTAATCAATCATGCCTATGTAATGAAGCCTCCATAAAACCCCAAAAGGTCAGGGTTTGGAGAACTTTTGAGAATTCATCCACGCACCAGGAAGTGGCACACTCCAAACTCCACAGGGACAGACTCTCCTGTGCTCAGGACTCTTCCAGACCTCGCCCTATGTATCTCTTCATCTGGCTCTACATATCTTTTCATAGCCTTTGTGATAAATGGGTAATCTAATAAGGAAACTTTTCCTGAGCTGCAAAAATTCTCTGAGCTGCTCTAGAAAATTAATTGAATCCCAGGAGGGGGTTGGGACCCTCCCATTTATAACCTATTGGTCTGAAGCACAAGGAGCAACCTCGATTTGGGATTGACGTCTGAAGTGGTGGGGGGGGAGGTAGTCTTGTAGGACTGAGCCCCTAACCTGTGGGTTCTGGTTCTTTCTCCAGGTAGACAATGTCAGAATTGAGTTAAATTGTAGGACACACAGGTGGTGCTGAATAATTGCTTGTGTGTGGGAACGCCACACATCTGGTGTCAAGTAAACTGTGGTAGAGTGGGGGAGACACAGGAGTCTGTTTTTACTTTACAGGGACATTTTGAAGGAAAAATGGGAATAAGGCGATAGGAATAGGTAATGGACATTAGTTATTTGTGCATTCAGCAGGCATTTTATTTTTCTAATGTAATTTTTTAAAAGATTTATTTATTTAACAGAGAGAGAGCACACGCACACAAGCAGGGGGAGTGGCAGGGAGAGGGAGAAGCAGGCTCAATCCCAGGATCATGACCCGAGCCGAAGGCAGACACTAAACCCACTGAGCCCCCCAGGTGCCCCTCAGCAAACATTTTAAAACATTTTAATATAATACTTAATAAATACAAAGGAATATGTATATAACATGTGAGACAGAAAACAGACTAAACACCTTTGAACCCAGCATCCTGCACTAGAACATCACCAAAGTCATAATCCCTTCCCTTCCTGACAGGTAACCACTGTCCTGAATTATCTTCGTCATCCCTTGCTTTTGTGATCGTGGAACCATATGTATATAATTCACTAAGTAATACATTGTTTAATTGTTCACTGAGCCTTAAAAATGGTGTGTATGGGGTACCTCGGTGGCTCAGTCGGTTAAGTGACTCTCGATGTCGGTTCAGGTCATGATCTCAGGGGGGTAAGATCAGCCTCTGCGCTCAGCAAAGAGTCGGCTTGAGATTCACTCTCTCTCTCTGCCCCTCCCCTGGGTGCATGTTCTCGTGCTCTCTCTCAAATACATCTTTAAAAAAAAAAAAGTGTGTAGTTCTGTGGGATTCTTTTCATTTTGGATTCATTCACGTTGTCCTGTGTAAGTGTATGACGCAAGTGCAGTGGGAGCCAACAACGGGGTCTAGCAGTCTGGAGGCTGGTGAATGACCTGAATCTGAGCAATGTGCCGAGTAGGTTGAGTCCTCGAGTATAGGAGGAGTCAGCCAGGTGAAGAGAGTAGGCAGTGTTCTAGATACAGGGGACCCTAAAGGCAAAAGTGCCTCGGGCCCATGAAAATCATATAGTACAGTTCTGGAGATGAGAGCACTTAGCCTTAAATGTGATGAGTTTGAAGTCCTGTAGGACAAGACATCAAGATTTGGGGATGGTTGCATATATGGGTAGGTGTGGAGCCTAGGAGGGAAGCCGGGACTGGGAATAGATTTGGGGTCCTTAGCATAGAGACATTTGACCCCTCCAGAGTGTATTGGAGTGTCAGTGAGTGCAGTCCGAGGAGCTGAGGTGCAGCCCTGAGCCCTGAGGAGCGCTTACTTCTAAGGGAGTTAAGCAGAGACAGAAGAGCTCCTCAGGGGATTGAGCATGAGGTCCTGAAGAGGCAGAATAGTAGGAAAGTGGTGTCATCGTGGTCAAAGGCAGAGAATATTTGAGAAGAAAGAGTGGCCAGCTTTGTCTAGCCAGATAAGGATAGAAACATGTCCACTGGAGTTAAGGTCATGTAGCCCATTGGTGATCTTGGCCAGAGTCATTTCAGAGGAGGGGAAGATTAGAAAGGGGAGACAGACACTCATTCTAGAAGTTTGAAGGGGAGGAGTTAAGAGGTTAAAGGAATTTTTTTAAAAATTTATTTTAGAGAGCGAGTGTGTGTGGGGTGGGGGCAGAAAGGGAGAGAGAATCTCAAGCAGACTCCCCACTGAGCATAGACCAATACCCCCCCCCACACAGCCCACACACACGGGGCTTGATCCCAGGACCCTGAGATCATGATCTGAACTGAAATCAAGAGTCGGGTGCTTAACTGATTAAGCTACCCAGGCACCCCAAAGGAATTTTTGTTTTTATTTTTATTTTTTAAAAGATTTTATTTATTTATTTGACAGAGAGACAGCCAGCGAGAGAGGGAACACAAAGAGGGGGAGTGGGAGAGAAAGAAGCAGGCTCCCAGTGGAGGAGCCTGATGTGGGTCTTGATCCCAGAACGCCAGGACCCCGGGATCACGCCCTGAGCTGAAGGCAGATGCTTAGCGACTGAGCCACCCAGGCGCCCCGGAATTTTTGTTTTTAAAATAGAGAGTTAAGTATGTTTTAAATGCTGGTGAAAGAGAGCTAGTAGAGAGGGAGAGGTTGAGATATAGGAGAGATCAGGCAGAACTGATAGAGTGAATCTCTGGAAGAGGGAAGCTTTGATCTTGGTGGGGAGCAGGAATGCTCTCCCTCTTCTATCAGAAGGAAGGGATGGTATGAATTTGCAGTAACCAAATAAAGAAAGTGAGAGCATGCTCTCTCCCCTGCCAGTCTTATCAGACCAGATTCCCAGAGGCTGGTCATTGCAAGTCTTGTAGGCTGTGTCCTCATGTTTTTGGCCAGGGATGTTCACATTCTCCCACACGAGTTGCATAAGCTTGCAGTTCAAAGTCTTGCTTTTTAAATCTGGAGCATAAATTCTTGGCTACTCAGAGCCTCAAATCTAGCCTTCTGTATTGACAATTTTGAAAACAATAGTTCAGTTTTTGGGGGGTGCCTGGCTGGCTCAGTCAGTGAGCATAAGAATCTTGATCTCGGGGTTATAGGTTCAAGCCCCATGTTGGGTGGAGAGATTACTTTACCAAAAAAAAACCTTAAAATAATATTTCAGGTTTAGAATTGAAGCCAAATTAGAAAGGAAATTAGAATCCATCTCCTTCCTTTTCCTCTTATTTATTTACTTATTTATGAGAGGGAGAGAGCTTGTGTGGAGAGCTGGGGGGGGGGCAGAGGGAGAGAAGCAGACTTCCTGCTGAGTGTGGAGCCCAATACGATGCTGCGGGCTTGACCCCAAGACCCTGAGATCACCACCTGAGCTGAAATCAAGAGTCAGATGTTCAACCAACAGCCACCGAGACACCCCATCATTTTCTTCTGACTTAAGGGTGGCTTTATGTTAGCATTGTTCATATGCAAGTTTCTCATTATCATTGCTATTCATAATTATAATAATCATGGTAATTAAAAATAGTACAAGATCTTATTCAGCTGCAAAGAAATATGCAAATAAAGAATTGGGCCTTTCTCCTAATGCCCCCATCATGTTATTTAGTGCGATGAAGTTCAGTTCTCCACATTCTTTTTCTTTCTTCCAGTAGATTGTCAAATATGTTCATTATATTTTTCCTATCTAACGTACACTGAGTTTCTAGAAATGTATAATCTTTATAGAAATGGGTCAAAATAAAAGTAAAAATTTCAGGGCAAGACAGGTTTGCCTTTTTCCCTGTTAAACTACCTTTTTGCTTGAGGGGAATATTTTTCATTATTTCTTTTTCCACTAATGTAGTCCCATTAAAACTACCTTTAGGGTTTCTGTTCTTCTTGTCTGGGGTTTCAGCTCTTGTTTTGTTGAGGTTCACAGGCCATTGTAATTCCCCAGAGAGCTCAGGGTTATATAGACCAGAAGACCAGAACTTTTTTGGGAGTTGTCAGAGTTAGCTCAGGGGCTGGTGCTGTGGACCCCCTGCCTGCTCTTCTGCCCCAGCCCCATCGCCCAGTGCTGGTTCCAGTCTGGGGCGCTGGCACAGAGGCTTCCTGTAGGCTCTGAGGTGCAGGCACCAAGGCCACCCTTCTCTAGGACCTATTATGTTTGCTTCTTGTCACCCTTGTCCCACTTGCTTTTTTTGGTGATTTGTTTGCCCTCTCACGTCCTCTTTCTCATGTTGTTCCCTCTCTCATGCCTTCCTGTGGCAAGAAGCTGCTGACTCTGGGCTGATCCATATGGCTGTAGTCAAACAGGTGGAATTAGGAGGCCATACTGCCCACTGGTTACAAGTAAGGATCTTGGAATGAGGAAAGTCCTGTACCTGTCATGTCCCTGTGACTTGGAAAAGTGACTTAACCACTCAGTCTCAATATGCCCATCTGTAAAATGGAGATACTGGTAATAATACATAGACCTCCTAGTGCTGGTCATGAGGATTCAGCGGCAGCCTGAGTGCAGGCGTCTTGAGTGCTTAGCACTGCATCTGGGGTACGCTGTTAGTCATCATCATTGTTGTCATTTTTGCTGTTGTTGTTAATAGTATTTACTAATACTACTGTTCCTGTTACTGCTGCTACCACTACTTTTTGAAGGTCTGGTTAGTTCCCAGGGAGGTCGACGTGGAAATTAGATCTAGTAGGCAGAATTGATATGACAAAAGAAATGTGAGGTACGATTGGGAAGATGGAGTCCTGTAGGAGAGTGGTTGGATCCAAATATTGGAGTTTGCTGTTAGTACTGAGGTTGGGTAAGTTTGTGGTGCTTTCTTCTTAAGTGCTGTACCCTAGGGAATAGTTGTCCTTGCTGGCATGGCCTTTCATGAACGAATGGGTTGAAGCCTTGTGGCTGACGACTGAGGCTGGGTACTTGCCAGTGGCACTCTGCTGTCTCTGAGTATTTGTCGAATCTTATGTAAAGCCTCAAAGTTGAAAGCTGTTGTGTAAAACTTAATAACCTAATGTGGAGCACCTCTCCTTATGTTCTAGATGCATCTGAGTGAGATGTAATCAAAATATAATGCCCTGAATGTATTATCTTTAAATAGGCATGTTATTTTAAATTTTTTTTGAGATTTATTTATTTTAGAGAGCAAGAAAGCGGGTGTGAGTGGGGGGAGGGGCAGAGGGAGCGGGAGAGAGAGAATCTCAAGCAGACTTCCTGCTGAGCATGGAGCCTGATGTGGGGCTCAATCCATGACTCCGAGACCACAACCTGACTGAAGCCAAGAGTCAGATGCTCAGCCAACTAAGCCACCCAGGTGCCCCTAAATAGGCAGTTTAGACTGCGTCTGTAAAAATATTATCCCATAGCATCTTTAATCACTCCTGAATCCCTGTTTCTTTTCTTTCTTTTTAGGAAGCCTTTATTCGAAGCATTTTGTCAAAGCCTTTTAAGATCCCCATTCCAAATTATCAAGGTAAAAGATGGAGACTTTCCTATTTTTTGAATCAGTCATGTGGGAATGTATCTGAATTATTTAAAACCTCTGCTTTTATAAATACATGCTTACCTTGGAATTGAAGATGGCAGGCCAGTGGTGACAGTGTGTGGGGTGACACTCTAGAGGCCTGCATGAAGGCTGTGTTTGATAGCTTCAGCAAGGCCTGCCATGACTAACTGCCTCTCATCTTCTTGGAGGGGATGTGCCAGTGCTCGGGAAGCTCCTGGTGGGCCTCGGGGGCTGATGGGTCCAGGCTTCATTCAATCTAAGTGAATTTAGTAGCATCTCATTTCTGAGGTTGACTCTTCTACAGAGTTTTCCCCTGTCCTATGTGGGACATAGCATTGTGCTAAAACTGGGGCTGGGGAAGAAGGAGGCCCAACTCTGAAGAGCTCTGCGTCTTGAAGGGCTCCTTTGGGTTCTAGACCTTTCTAGGATTGACTTGAGATGAGCAAGACCCGGCCCTTCAGAAGTTTATAGTTAAATGGGAGAAGTAAAATGGGAAGAGTTCTGATGGGAGGCAGACTGGGATAATGGTCAGATAGAGGCACACAGCTGGGTTTGGAGAGGTTCTGGGAGAGAAAGGGTCCTATGCAAGCTTGGGAAAGGTTATGTGAAGGATAGGCATTTGAGCTGGGCCTGCTGATCTCTTCAATGTAGAGGCTCAGGTGACAGATTGTTGGTTTCTAGGTCCTCTGGGCTCTCGGGCATTGGGCCTCAAAAGAGCTGGGGTCCGCCGGGCCCTCCACGACCCCTTGGAAGAAGGTGCCTTGGTTTTGTACGAGCCTCCCCCGCTGAGCGCCCATGACCAGCTGAAGCTTGACAAGTATGTACATTGGTGTTTCTTGAGTAGGTCTGGTCTTCCATGAAGTGCACATACCTGGAAGGGCAGAGGGCATTTTGGTGTGATTTTTCCTTGGGACTGGCATGTTTTCAGAGTACTGTCATGACCACTGCACCACCATCCAGAGAGTGGGTAGGGGGGGAAGGAGAGTGCTTGGGGAGGAGCTTGTAGGGATGTCCAGTTGCTGGAGGTTCCTCGCCCTTCCTGCCAAGCTTGCTCAGGGGAGCAGGAGGGATTGATGACATAGGGAACCCTCTCCTCACTTTCTAACTCCTGGAGCAAAATTTGCTATGGTTTGATTATCAGGCCACAAAGGCCCTCTCAGGCAGCTGCCTCTGTGGCCTCTGGATCAGCAGGACATAACTTCCTGAGGGCGTACCCTTGCACTTGCCTGAGCTCCTTGTGTTCTTTGCCGTGTTTTCTCAGGGAAAAACTCCCTGTCCATGTGGTTGTTGATCCTGTCCTCAGTAAGGTCTTGCGGCCTCATCAGAGAGAGGTAAAGGAGCTGGGGGGAGAAAGGTATGGGCTGGGACCCAGGCTGCCATCCCTGGGGCAGCAGCAGTGTGGATGCCAGAGTGGCTGAGTGCTGTTGTTCCCTCCCCAGGGAGTGAAGTTCCTGTGGGAGTGCGTCACGAGCCGGCGTGTCCCGGGCAGCCACGGCTGCATCATGGCCGACGAGATGGGCCTGGGCAAGACGCTGCAGTGCATCACGCTGATGTGGACGCTTTTGCGCCAGAGTCCAGAGTGCAGACCAGAAATTGACAAGGCAGTGGTGGTGTCACCCTCCAGCCTAGTGAAGAACTGGTACAATGAAGTTGGGAAATGGCTTGGAGGGAGGATCCAACCTCTGGCCATTGATGGAGGCTCTAAGGACGAGATAGACCAAAAGCTGGGTATGGAGCCTTAGCAGAGTTGGCTGTACGTTCCATACAACTTGCTCCTTTCTTGTGTGTGTGCTCCCTGATGGCCAGCAGGCCGAGGGCAATGAGGGGTGGAAGGGAATTCCCTTGCAAAATAGTGGAAATAGTTATTTCCAGGCTCAACTAAAGAACTGTCAAACTTTTTTTTTTTTTTTTCAAGATATTCTAAGATTTGTTCCCTTGACGTGTTTTCTGTTGTAGAAGGATTCATGAACCAGCGTGGAGCCCGAGTGCCTTCTCCCATCCTCATCATTTCCTATGAGACATTCCGCCTTCATGTTGGAGTCCTCCAGAAAGGGAGTGTTGGGCTGGTCATCTGTGACGAGGTACTTGACTCTCAGCGGTCTGGGTGGTAGAAGAAAGTGTTGAAATCTCCTCACTAAGAACTGCCATCCAAGGGCTGTGTCAGTATTTTTTAATTTTTTTAAATTTTATTCATTTGAGAGAGTGAGAGAGAGCATGAGTGAGGTGAGTTGGGGGGGAAGGCGCAGAAGGAGAGGGAGAAGCAGGCTCCCCACTGAGCAGGGAGCCTGATGTGGCCTTGATCTCAGGACTCCGAGATCATGACCTGAACCAAAGGCAGACGCTCAACCGACTGAGCCACCCAGGCGTCCCAGTCACTGGGGAATATTAAGAACAGAACTTGTTGCCGTAGAGGATGCAAGTGAGAGGGAGAGCCCTTGACACCAACCTGCCAATAGGGGTTAAGCGGTGCTTGGCACTCCAAAGAGGGTGAGGTACTGTGGACTGTTTGGTTTTGTGCCTCCAGATGGTATTTTTAGACCAAGGAAAGACGTTGGAGGATGAGAGAGATTTGGATGGGTACAGAGACACAGTACAGTGTTTAGGGGAATAGGCTCTGGAGTCAGAGAGTCTTTTGTTCAAATTCTGGCTCTTCTGCTTACTGGTAAAATGATCTTGGACAAGTTACTTAACCACCTGAGCCTCTGTTTCTGAGTCAGTAAAGTGGTGTAATCATATTTGTTTCTTGGGTTTACTGTGAGGATTCAATGAGGTGAATGAGGGAAAGCTCGTATCAGAGTGCCTGGTATGTCGTAAGACTGGTAATTGTCTTAAGATTCTTTGTTGTACGCTGGGGGGACGCGTGTGAACAGAAACACAGAGGTAGAAAAGCCCAGTGTGGATAGTCCATACACCTTAACCTGTGGTGACTCTCCGACTCTGACAAAGGGAAATGTGGTAATAGTTACTTTCTACCTTTTTCCATCACTATGCATGAATGGTGGTAGAGATGCTACGACCTAGAAAGGAAGGAGGGTGGCTGGGAACTTCTCGGTATAAAGAATTTTCCAGGTTTTCAGGGTGCTTGGCTACCCCGAGGCTGCTACCATTGTTTGCACCTCTTGGGAAGAGTGAAGGCCACTTTGCACACCACTGGGGCTTTAGTGGAGAGATGGCTGAAAGACTTGGCCCCATTTGTCAACTGATGGGCAAGCTTGACTGTGCTCTGGGAACAACAGATTAGCTCAGTGTCTGAGGGACTTTTGGGAGGTTACAGAGAAGAAAGGCTTACTTTTGGGGTGGCAAGCCTGCTAGTTAGGATCTCTTTCCCAATTGGGCTTTTGTCCTTAATAAAGAATCCATCATTATCGGGCATGTATACCAACCTTTGACACCTCAATGGGCTGTTCTTTCTGGTAAGAGTAAAGGATTTAGCAGGTTGAGGTGGGCTCTATGTGTGATAACCCTATAAAGCTCAGGGCCCTGGCCCATCTAGATTTTCTTCTGCTCTGTAGTGTTCCTTTTCTTTTCCTTTCTGTCCTGTTTTCGGAGCTGACTCTGTAGGGCAGAGGGGACCAGGCTGCTGCTTGCCACACTGCAGCATCCTGGCCTTCCTTTTTACTCATCTACCTTTTTTTGTCCGCAATTTGTCAGTTGTCAGAGACGTGAGGAAGCCAGTCCGGAAAGATAGCCTACTCTAGGAGGGGTTTGTCCGTTTGTCCCGTTCAGGCCCTGGAAAGGGAAGATGCCACCCCAGGCTTTCCTGCTCCCAGCACCCGCAGTGCTTCCTCCTAGCAGATGCTTCTCTCTGGCACACACAAGTGCTGCATGATAACGCTGTGTACAGAATCTTTGGTCCTTACGGTAATCTGAGTTAGAGCAAGTCAGAAGACTTGGGGTCAGCCGTGCTCTGCCACTCGTAAGCATACTGTGCACGTGAGGCTGCTCAGAGGCTCTGTTACTTCCGTACAGCGAATGGATGGCATAGGGTCTACCTGAAAGGGACATGGTCCACATCCAGAGAGAAGATCTATGGAAATATTTTGTAAAGTATATGAATAGGCGAGGGATTGACATTGTTGTCGTCATTTCAGTTTTGGAGGTTAGGAGAAGTGTGATGACTTGCCCAGTTTCCCCCTGCTAGGACCTAGTGAGCTGGGACTTGAATCCAGGCCTGAGATTTTAAGACCTGGCTCTTACCCTTACTGCCTTGGATGTAACCCAAAACTTGGTGTAGGAAGCGTGGCTTAGGTATGGGAGGACTGGCCCTGTATGCCTTCTCCAAACCCATATATGTTACTTTATAAGATCTAGAGCACACAGCAAGTCAGAAAAAGCGTGCTGGGGAAATGCATAAAAAACAAGAATGCTACTCATAGGGCTCATGTTTCAGAGAGAAAAGTGGTATTTGATCGTGGTATCATTTTTTTGTTTTAAAAAAGGTAAGTGGAGAACTCTGCCAGAACAGAAATTCAGCAGCAGCTTATTAATTTATTAGAGCTCTGACAACTTTTCATCTGGCCGAACATTTGATTTGCTGAGTTCCCAGAGTTTGGCTTCTTTCTTTCTTTCTTTTCTTTTCTCTCTGATTTTAATTAATTTTTTTAGAGACAGAGAGAGCACAGCAAGAGGAGGAGCAGACTCCCCCTGAGCAGGGAGCCTGATGCAGGGCTCCATCCCAGGACCCCAGGATCACGACCCGAGCCAAAGGCAGACGCCCAACTGACTGTGTCATCCAGGCACCCCTGTTTTTATTTTTTTATAAGATTTTATTTTTGGGGCACCTGAGTGGCTCAGTCAGTTGAGTATCTGACTCTTGATCTCAGCTCAGGTCTTGATCTCAGGGTTGTTTTTTTTTGTTTTTTGTTTTTTTTTGTTGTTGTTGTTTTTTTAAAGAATTTATTTATTTATTTGACAGGATAGAGACAGCCAGCGAGAGAGGGAACACAAGCAGGGGGAGTGGGAGAGGAAGAAGCAGGCTCACAGCGGAGGAGCCCGATGTGGGACTCGATCCCATAATGCCAGGATCACGCCCTGAGCCGAAGGCAGAAGCTTAACCGCTGTGCCACCCAGGCGCCCCTGATCTCAGGGTTCTGAGTTTGGGCCCCGCATGGGCTCTGCACTGGGTATGGAGCCTACTTAAAAAAAAAAAAGTTTTATTTTTAATCAGTCTCTACACTTAGCGTGGGGCTCGAACTCATGACCCTGAGATCAAGAGTAGCACACTCTTCTGACTGAACCAGTCAGGCACCCCAGAGTTTGGGTTTTAAATCCCCCCCCCCCAAAAAAAATTCTAGGTCTAATTCTTCTTTAATAGCAATGGTGGTTATTCATTCATTTCCTTCAACAGACATTTACTGAGCACTTCTCTGTGGGGCTCTGTCCTATGCACCAAGTTATTATATAAAGGCAAGTCTGACATGGTCTCTGCCTTAAGAAGTTCCTGTCTAGCTGAGGAGATTAAGTATAGTAGGGTATGCTTAGTACTCTAGAATATATAGCAGTAGGTGGGTGGCAGGGTAGTACAGTGCCCAGACTTTGGAATCACACAGACCTGAGTTCAAATCCCAGTTCTGCCACTTTCTACCAGTGTGATTTGGGATAACTGTTCACCTCTCTGAACTTCATTTTCTCTAAAATAGGTATTACAATTCATAGTTTCCTGATTTTTTTTTTTTAAAGCTTTTATTTATTTATTTGACAGAGAGAGAGACAGCCAGCGAGAGAGGGAACACAAGCAGGGGGAGTGGGAGAGGAAGAAGCAGACTCCCAGTGTAGGAGCCTGACGTGGGGCTCGATCCCAGAACGCCGGGATCACGCCCTGAGCCGAAGGCGGACGCTCAACGACTGAGCCACCCAGGCGCCCCCCCTACTTTTCTGATTCTTATCTGGATTACAGACAAGACTATAGGGAAGTGCTCCTTATTAGTACAGTGCCTGGCACTTTGAAAAGATTCAGTAAACAGCTCTTATGTTACAGGGTGCCACAGGAGCGTGGAAGTGGGAGAGACCAACAGCCTGGGGTCATTGCGGAAGGCTTTGCATAGGAGGTGACATTTGAGGAATTTGCCTGTGGGAGAGAATTCTGAGCAGAGGAATGGCATGGGCAAAGAGACCTAAGGAAATCCAGCATTGGGAGTGGGGAGGAGTTACGGCTTCTTGAACTAAGACAAGCTGAGGAGATGTGTTACCTATGGCGAGGAGTTGCCTAGGGCCTTATTGAGAAGTGCTAAGCTAATGAGCTTGGACTTGATTCTAGAGACAGGAGGGTCAGTGGATGGTCTGTGTTTAATTGCATCGTACAAGCTGACCAGAGGGGGAGCATGCTGACTTGTTTGTTCATTCTTTCCCTGGTGGTTGCATTTTGAGTGCCTTGCCCGGTACAGACCGAAATGGGGACTTCGGATAGAAGAGGCACAGGCCTGATCTTGCCCAGGTGGTTCTTCGGGAAAGAGGGAAGACAATAGGGTCCTTTACAACTTTCTTGAAAAGCCTTAAAAAAGAAGTAACAGTGGTGTGTATGAGGGGTGAGTGACAGGGAGAATAGGGATTGGGGAACAGATGCAGAGGGAGGCAGAGAGAGGCTCTTCAAGTGTTTGAGCTGTGGATTCTGCAGGGCGAGGGAAGGAACAGCCTGGGCTAAGTCCCTTTAGCTCTGACAGCCTACATATGGTTTGTAGACCAATCCAGCAGGCATCTGGCTCTGTAGGTTCTGGGTTGGTTGGGCTGATGGGGAGGGAGGATTCCCTGCAAACATGGGTCTAGAACATGGCTGAATGTCTCTGAAGAGGATAGGCAGCCTGCTAAGGCTCTGAAGTCTGGGGCAGGGAAAAGGAGGGGAGGTAATGGAATCCAGGGAATCCTTGCTTTATGAATATTGCACTGATGTTCTGGAAACTGAAGGTCTATCTCCTGAGCCTGACTTTTTTCCCTAAGCAAGCAGGTAAATTCTCACTCTTGCTGTACGCTGTCAGTTCCCGAGGCCCCAGGACCTGTAATGTTTATGATTCCTCTTTTCCTGTCCGCACAAGACTTTGTAGTCATTAGGGATGCCACATCATGCCCAGGCCTAAGTGAGAATTAATTTCCTTGCAGGGACACAGACTTAAGAACTCTGAGAATCAGACTTACCAGGCACTGGACAGCTTGAACACCAGCCGGCGGGTGCTAATCTCCGGGACCCCCATCCAGAATGATCTCCTTGAGTATTTCAGCTTGGTACATTTTGTTAATTGTGGCCTTCTGGGTAAGAAACCAGCCTTGTCTGCTACATTGGAGAGGAGCCTTGCTTTGGCCTTGGGAGTGTAACTCTAGCTGAAGAGAGAAAGGGCAGAATGCTAGTTATATGTAGGTCACTAGGCACTCTTGTAGGTGACTTCTTTTGTCAGGGAGTAGCTTAGCCATTGGGCAACTTGTTTCTACTGAGCAACTCAGCAAGGCGCACGCCAGCCATTTTTCCACCGCAGAGATAGTAGGGCTGTGCACGATGTGATGTCACTGAGCTGGGGATGGAAACACTACCTCTAGGCATTTTTGCTCATCACATCCTAGCTGCCTTACGAGAGCTTTAGCCTCGGAGCAGACTGTCTTGGGCAATTTTTGTTTCTTAACTACTTTTTAGTGTACAAGTCAGTGTCATTAAATATGCTTACATTGTTGTGCAACCATCACCACCATCCACCTCCAGAACTTATTTTATCTTGCAGATTTGAACCTCTACCCATTAAATAGTAACTCCCCCTGTCCCATTCCCCCATCCCATTCCCCGCAGCCTCTGGCAACCACAGGTGGGTAGTTCTTGCACATAAATATCTGTGGGAGGGTTTGTTAGTGCCACCCCAACTTGCCAGTGCTCAGGAAGATAACTTTAGGCAAGAGCCAGCTAAGCAGCAAGATTTTCATAAAGTGAACACATTTGTGTAACCACTATCAGATCAATTACTGCCACCATCTCTGCAGCACCTCCCCCCTTTTTTAAAGATTTTTTTAAATTTAAAGCACGAGCGGGGAGGGGCAGAGGGTGAGGGAGAGAGAGAATCCCAAGCAGACTCTGCACTGAGCATGGAGCCCAGTGGACTCAATCCCACGACCCTGAGATTGTGACCTGAGCCAAAATCAGAAGTCAGATGCCCAACCAACTGAGCCACCCAGGTGCCCCTAGCAGCACCCCCTTCTAATCACTGTTCTCTCCTTTTCCCCCTGAAGTAAGCACTCTTCTGACACTCAAGATTGGTTTTTGCATATTTTGGACTTTATGTAAATGGGATAATACAATATATATTCCTTGGCATCTGGTTTCTTCTTTTTCAACATTACATTTATGGGATTCATCCATGTTGTTGCTTGGGGCAGTAGTTGGTTTCCTTCTTTGTATACGGTTCCTTTTTTTTTTTTTAAAGAGAGGTAGAGAGGGGAGCAGAGGGAGAGGGGGAGAGAAAATCTCAGGCTCCATGCCCAGCACGAGCCTGATAGAGGGCTCCACCCCACAACCCTGAGATCACCAGCCAAAATCAAGAGTTAGATGCTTAACCCAACCAAGCCACCCATGTGCCCCAATGCTGTTCCATTTTTATGAATATACCAGAATTTATTTATCTTTTCTGTTGATGGACAGTTGAGTTTCCAGTTTTTTATTCTTTTGAGTAATGATGCTGTGAGCGTTCTTGTATGTCTTTCCCTGAGCATAGTGTGCATTTCTCTTATGTAAATATGCATTCTCTGTCCTACAAGTGGAATTGCTGGGTCATATGTTATGCATGTGTTCAGCTCTAGTAGATAGTGGTTGTGCCAGTAGTATATGAGAATTCCAGTGTCTCTACATCAGAGGTCAGCAATTTTTTTTTTTTTTAAGATTTTATTTATTTATTTGACAGAGAGAAACAGCCAGCGAGAGAGGGAACACAAGTAGGGTGAGTGGGAGAGGAAGAAGCAGGCTCCCAGCGCAGCAGGGAGCCCGATGCGGGGCTCGATCCCAGCATCCTGGGATCACGCCCTGAGCCGAAGGTAGACGCTTAACGACTGAGCCACCCAGGCGCCCCAGCAGATTTTTTTCTTAAGGGGCTAGATGGCATTTTAGACTTGCAGGCCATACTGTCTCTGTTATAAGTACTCAGCTGTGCTACTGTGGCATGAAAGCAGCCATTGAATGTAAATGAATAGGCATGGTTGTGTTCTAATAAAACTTAATTTACAGAAACAGGTGCCTGGCCTATGGCTGTAGTTTACTGACCTCTGCTCTATATGATTACCAATATTTATCTTAAGGGAAATTTTTAAAACTTATAGTCATTTTGGTGCACATTTTATGATACCTCATAGCATTTGCCTAATGTTTAATCAAGTTGAACGCCTTTTAATATGTTTATTGGCCATTTGAGATCCTCTTGTGTGAGATATCTGACTTTTTTTATTGCTGGCCAAAGGAAAGCCCTATACCCATTAAGCAGTCACTCCCTATTTCTCCTTTCCCTCAAACTCTGACAATCACCAATCTGCTTTCTGTCTCTATGGACTTGCCTATTCTGGACATTTCATATAAATGAAATCATGCAATATGTGTTATTTTTGGCTTCTTTTGTGTTTGGCTTCTTTTACTTAGTATAATGTTTTGTCCACATTGTAGCATGTGTCAGTACTTCATTACACTGATACATGCTACTTCATCTCTCGTAAGCAGTATAGAGATGGGCTTTTTTTTTTTTTTTTTAAAGATTTTATTTATTTATGTGACAGAGAGACAGCCAGCAAGAGAGGGAACACAGCAGGGGAGTGGGAGAGGAAGAAGCAGGCTCTCAGCGGAGGAGCCCGATGTGGGACTCGATCCCGGAACGCCGGGATCACGCCCTGAGCCGAAGGCAGACGCTTAACGACTGCGCTTCCCAGGTGCCCCTATAGATGGGCTTTTAAAAAAAATCCAGTCTGACAGTTGTATTGTCTTTTTAATTGGATTATTTGGCCCTCTTATATTTAATGTAATTAGTTATATATTTGAGTTTTAATCTGTCTGTGTGGCCTTTCAAGTCCCCACTTGCTTTGGTAGCTTTCTGGTCCATTCAAACAGAGATTGCCTGTAACTTGTCTAGCTTTGTTCTTGACAGAAAGACGGTCTGTAACAAAGTAGTCTGCCACTATTGGCAGTGGGCTAATCATTCATTTTTTAACATTTTTTTTTAATTAAAAATTATTTATTTATTTTTTTTTTTTTAAAGATTTTATTTATTTATGTGACAGAGAGACAGCCAGCGAGAGAGGGAACACAGCAGGGGGAGTGGGAGAGGAAGAAGCAGGCTCACAGTGGAAGAGCCTGATGTGGGACTCGATCCCGGATCGCCAGGATCATGCCCTGAGCCGAAGGCAGACGCTTTAACGACTGCGCCACCCAGGCGCCCCTAATTAAAAAATTTTTAATACAGTTCAAATCAATGTGCCAGGTTCATTTCAGCTCCTTCACTGCCAAACCTGGGAGCTGGGATTGCTTTAGTTTCTCTGCTTTTTCTTTGTCTGTGACGACCAAGGTATAAAGGTACCTGCTGCATCAAAGTCTAAACTTCACATTACTCTTATGTTTCTTAATCTTGACAGATATAGTACCTTTTGCCTGGCCATGAGCAGAAAGTCCTTGATTTCTTCAATTTTGAGAAGCATGTCTATCAGGGGCCTCAGGGGAGATTGTGGCTGGCACAGCAAGTGACTAGAAGCGAGGACAGAAAAGAGTGAGACTCCCCCCCTTTTTTTTTTTTAACATTCTTTAGTGCTTTAATTTTCCCTTCTCTCTTGTCTTAGGAACTGCCCATGAGTTCAAGAAGCATTTTGAGTTACCAATTTTGAAGGGTCGAGATGCAGCTGCCAGTGAGGCGGACAGACAGCTAGGAGAGGAGCGGCTGCGGGAGCTCACCAGCATTGTGAATAGGTAAATGGCAGGGTGGGGGCTGGGCTAGGCAGCAGCACCTTTCTTCAGGATTTTCCCCCAGGGTAGGTCATCAGAATTGCCTCCTAAACCATCCAAGTCCAGTCCTTTGGGGCCGTGGCCTATAAGGGCTAGGATTCTAGAGACTGGGGTCTGTGCCCTGACCAGAGCCACTGAATGAATGGAGGTGTCTTGTAGGTCACGTCCCTACTGTCTTCCTGGCCTGGCCCCTGTAGTCTGGTTTTGGGCTGCTTAGTGTCCGGTTGAGGAAGCTCTTCTCTGATGTTGCCTGACTCCCTGAGCAAATATCCCTTGGAGCATTGTTAGTACCTCAGAAGTTTCCTGTCAGTTGATCTCAGAGCTAAAGCACCAGGCTTCCCTTCTCAGGCCCCATAGCCTTCTTTGACAGGTAGAAATAGATCTAAAGAATGGGTGTGGCTCCCAGACTAAGAGGGCTTTTCCATAGGGTCCACATAATCCAGGGGACAAGTACATTTGGGACTCCTCTATTGTAGGTAATACACTTGATTTATATCCTGAAGTCCTGCCCCCTCTCCCTCCCAATTTTAGATGGTAGGAAGCAGAGTCACTATGTTCTTAGGTGCTACTCCTAGTTCTTAGGAGCTACTCCTCAGGTGCCTGATCCCTGTCCTTCCTGGTCTGCCAGGAGCTATGGGTTTAATTTCATTGAACCTTGGGCCATGTGGTATTTGGGCAAGTGCAGGCAGAAACTACCCTAAGGACTTAGTGGTTTGCAGCTTGCTTTCCCTGTCTGAGCGCCAGGCTCAATGGGAGGTCTTGGCCTTCTCTTGAAGACCAGCTAAACTTTTGAAGAGGAAGCGTTGTCAATGTAAGCTAGATTGTTTGAAAGGGTTTTTGTTCCCATGACTGAGACCCGCATAAAGATATGTTTGCCATAGGGCTGATGGATCTCTGTCATTTGATACTACAGAAGATAGTCTTTTGGATTCTTTGGGTGGTAGCTTTTATTCCAGTAGTTAGCATAGCATTTGTACCAGCCTCTTGCCTTTTTATCCTGTCTCCCCAGGTGTCTGATACGGAGGACATCTGATATCCTGTCTAAATATCTGCCTGTGAAGATTGAGCAGGTGGTTTGTTGTAGGTACTGAACTCAACTGAGGGGTGTGGAGTGAGTGTGTAAAAACAAAGCTCAGCCCTTGAGGCATGGCTGGGCTCTCACGGTGTCTTTAGGGCAGAGGTGTGGTCCCCCTTTCCCGCTGATCCAGCTGCCCTTTTTTCAGGCTGACATCCCTTCAGACTGAATTATACAAGAGGTTTCTGAGACAGGCCAAGCCAGCTGAAGAGTTGCGTGAGGGCAAGATGAGTGTGTCTTCCCTTTCTTCCATCACCTTACTAAAGAAGCTTTGTAATCGTGAGTCGGGTCCATGTCCTGGGGTCCTCTGAAAGAGTGAGCAAGGGTAGGCTCCTGTGTGGTCCAGACACCTTCCAAACTTGTCTAGAGTCCTCATAAAGCCCACATGTGATTCTAGCCCTCTCTGAGCTATGAACCCTACATTGTATACTCTGTAAACCAGACCCTTTGTTTTGGAAGGTTTAGCTTATCCACTGCCCAGCCCAAGCTTGATGCTTGGGGTATATGGGACTGTGTGTGTGTGAGTATGTGCACGCACACATGTGCATATAAAATGTTGGACAGGAGGACAAAGAACAAACCTTGCCCTCCCTGGTATAGTTCCCTTTTTGTTGGGAGAACACACTAGTTAGCAAGATGTCCCAGATGGAGCTGATTGCATACTGGGATTTGGGGCCAAGTAAGTCTGGTGCTGAGGATGGCCTGCTAGGTAGGCTTCTAGAGGGGATTCCAATGAGCACTGAAGTGGAAACTTCCGAAAGCATTGTAGCTGGCATTTTGCATTTTGTTTGTGGGTTGTCCCCACCCCCCCCCCCCCCCCCGCAGATCCAGCTCTAATCTATGACAAGTGTGTGGAAGAGGAGGATGGCTTCGAAGGTGCTTTGGAAATATTCCCCCCTGGTTATAGCTCCAAGGCTTTAGAGCCCCAGCTGTCAGGTAAAGCCAGTCTTCGGGCTCCTCTGGGAGGAGGACTGGGAGATCGTCTCTTTGTGCTAGGTGTATCCTTGTTTCAAGGCGTGATATCAGGAGTAAGACTCTTGGGGCATTGGGATGGCCTGCAGGGGGCTAACAGTTGCTGATTTCTCCAGGTAAGATGCTGGTCCTTGATTACATTCTGGCAGTGACCCGAAGCCGCAGCAGTGACAAAGTAGTGCTGGTGTCCAATTACACTCAGACATTGGACCTCTTTGAGAAGCTCTGCCGGGCCCGAAGGTAGGGAATAGCCTAACCAGTTCGCCAAAGCAGCGTCTCCCTGACTGTCCTGCTAGGAAGAATAGTTGTTCTGACTGGTGGATACGGGCCAAGATGTAGGTATAGGAGGGGCTTCCCAGAAAATGTCTTCTCTTATTGCTGTGATGGTCCCAGCTCCATCCCTAAGCAGAATAGCCCTTGGTCCTTCAGGTACTCCCAGAGGACAGAGTCCTGGGCTCTAGCTCGCTGCCTATCCCTTCGGGAGTTTAGGGCCTCAGGCTGTACATGAATAGCCTCAAGCATGGTTAGTTCAGTTCCTTCGGTAGCGGGGCTCCGGGGCTCTGCTTCCTTCTTTGGTTTTGATCTTTGGATTCCCCTTCAGGTACTTGTATGTCCGCTTGGATGGCACAATGTCCATTAAGAAGCGAGCCAAGGTTGTGGAGCGCTTTAACAATCCACTGGTAAATGTACAGCCCTGTTCCCACACGACCAATGCAGTAACGTCAGAGTCAAGGGGTGATAGAGAGGCTATAAGGGTGCTCTGCTTTAGGGTCTCTGATTTTTTTTTCTTCCCCCTTTTCTGGTGGGTGGGGTGGGGTTAGGCTGGTTGGTGATAGCTGGGCTGGGAAATTGGTAGGCAGACAAATTGGTGGTCCTTATAGCATGAGAGTACAGATGTGTGCGAGAGAACAGTCTGCTGGGCTGAATAGGATTCCAGTTCAGGCTGCAAGAGGTTCTTTTTCTCCTGCTTCCTCTTTCCAGAGCCCTGACTTTGTCTTCATGCTCAGCAGCAAAGCTGGAGGCTGTGGCCTCAATCTCATTGGGGCTAACCGACTGGTCATGTTTGACCCTGACTGGAACCCAGCCAATGATGAACAAGCCATGGCCCGGGTGTGGCGTGATGGTCAGAAGAAGACCTGCTATATCTATCGCCTGCTGTCTGTAAGGACGGTGACAGTGGTCACAGTAGGGGCGGGTCATGGAACAGGACCTTCAGGACCATCTTGGGTTGTTTCTCAGTACCTCTCTTTGGTCTTCTGCCTCTAGCAGCGGCCAGGCTATGGACTTAGCCAGAGCCCTTTATTCTTCTGTTCTTTCTTCCTCTCTCCACCCCATTCCTTTAAAACCTTACTGTGCCATCTGGATACCGGTTCAGTGGTTAACAAACTCTCCTGTGGTCGCCTTCCTTTCACAGGACACCTGCTTTCCCTCATACCTGATTTCTCCTGTGCCACTTGCCTTGTAATCGTCTTACACGCCATGTGTCCCATGGGGCTAAGAAGAGGTATTTGCATTCTCCAAGTTCTCAGTTTTCATTCAGACCATCCACCTTATAGTTCTCTTTTAAAGCTCATGTTATCTGACTTGACTACTCTCTTTTCTTTCTTGTTACAGTCCTCTATCCTATGCTATTTTCCTAATTCACTGATGACTTTGGATACCAGCCCAATCTTCATTTTTTCCCCAAATCATCTTGACTTCAAGGACCATGCAGTTCTCTAGCATTCTGGCCTTCATGTTTCCTTGACCTCCTCTTAAATGAGCTCTTCAACTTCCCCTCATTTAATTACTTCCAAGGCCACACTCCAGAACTTTAATAGTACCAAAACTATACATAGTTCCAAACTTTAATATCTGTCATTCTGTTCTCACTTCCTGTCCTTCCAACTTTCTCATACCTCCTACATCTGCTTCAAACTAATGTCCCTAGTATCCCACCTCCCCCCTATCTGGCTTGACTTCTCTTTCTGTTTGGCCTGATTCTTATTCATCCTTTCGGCCACTCTTTCCGTAAAACCTTCTCCACTTGGATCATTACAACTGTTCTCAGGTTCTGCACCAGATAAAATTTGCAGGTATAGATCAGCACTAGCACAAATTCACATATTCCATTTTGGGCTGGGCCATATCTTGTTTCTTTCAACAGCCACTTCAGGCCTTCACCACTTCCCTCAAGTTTGTTACCTAACCCTGTCTCTCATTCTTTTTGCAGAGACCTTGTCTTCTACTTCACAGAGAAAACGTAGGATATCAGGCTTGAATTCTCTAGCCTCTCTTTTGTAAATCTCTACACCTGGCTCTTCCCTTCCCTTCTCAGAGGAAGATCATTTCCTTCTTTTTTGAGGCTCATCATTCTAGCTTTGCCCAAGACTCTTTGCTGTCCTTTCCTTTCTTAGTTGATTAAGTTCTCCTTCATTTCCCTGGGTCTAGAAACATGCTGAAGTAGCTCTCACTTTAAAAGTTTCTTAAGCCTCTGTCCAATTGTAGCTACTACTTTGGGTTACTTTCCATTTGTTCATAGTCACATTTTTCCAAAGCCTACAAATTCACTTCACTTCATCTTCTACTCACTCATCAGACCATTTATGCCACTGAACCTGCTTTTGAATATACTGTTGGCTTCCTAATTGCCAAAACAAGAAACTCTTTATTTTTTTCTCTACATCTGACACTGTTGACTACTAATCTTTAAAATTCTGTTCTCTTTGGAAATTGCACTCTGGTTTTCCTACCTCTGTGACTACATACACTCATTATATTGACAAATCTCTGAATTTTTAGCCTGGATCTCTTAACCTGATTTCTAGACCCGTATTTCCATCACCTATTGTACATTTCCACCTGCATGTCTTATGAACACTTTGGATGCATGGTGACTAAATACATTTTCTTTCTGAATTCTGTCATTTAATGGCTCCGTTATCCAACCAACCCAAACCTGGGTATCATCCTAATGGACCATTCTCTGTCTCCTAACAAAAATTACTATTGGTTTTTACCTTCTGGAAATTTCTTTAACCTTCCTTGCTGAGGTCACAGTCCTCTCTCACTTGGATATTGCAGGAGTTTCCTAATTCTTTACCTTTGGTCTTAACCTGTTCTTCACATACTGCTTCCTGAATGAACTTGACAAAAATTCTGATTTTGCTTTTCATCACTTGCAGGACAAGGCCAAGCTCTTTCAGCCCGGCATCCATACTTCTCCAGTATGACCTCTGCTGACTTTCTCAGTCCCAGCTCTTACTACATTCCCACCATCCTCTAGACAGGCTCAAGTTCTCAGTCCTCTGGTAGGCAAGGCTTATTCCTTTGTTCCTATGTGGGACCTAAGAGCTTTCCCTTCTCTCTTTCCTTGTAAACCATATACTCATTTTTTTTTAAGGTTCAACTCAAGGATAATCTTTCAAGCTTTCCAGCACTCCCCTCTACCATCCTTCTTATGGGCCCTTGGGTATCCTATACAGGTTTTTATTATTGTACCGATTAGTTTATGTCTTTCCCACTAGACTGTGAGCTCAAGAATAGGGATCATATTTGATTCTTCTTTGTATCCTCACGCATAGGGCCTGGCCTAGGATACCCTAATGATATTGAGTGAGAGAGACCTGGCTTGGTGTGGAGCTCTGGTGAAGCTGCTGCAAACCTCAGCTCACTCTGAAGGAGTTTAGCCAGGCCATGAAACCCTCCATTTGTACCGAAAATATCCTGGGTGAGCAGACATGTACAAGTCATGTTCCCAAGAGATAGACTGGGAAAATGGGCTCAGCTGAGCAGGTGTGTGGCTGTAGGACTTTCAGTTTTATTTCCCCTTCTCTTGGATGGCTATGGTTTCAACCCCTGGGTTTTCCTTCTCCCCCCCCCAGAGCCACAAGAAGGCACTGAGCAGCTGCGTGGTGGATGAGGAGCAGGAGGTGGCGCGGCACTTCTCTCTGGGCGAGCTGAAGGAGCTGTTTACCCTGCATGAGGCTAGCCTTAGTGACACACATGACAGGTGGGTGGCCATTACCTCTGAACTCCCTGCACAGCATGGAGATGGGCTCTGTAGTCACCACAGCACTGTCCTCTGCCCCCAGGTTGCGCTGCCGCCGCTGTGTCAACAACCACCAGGTCCGGCCACCCCCCGATGGTTCTGACTGTACTTCAGACCTGGCTCAGTGGAACCATAACACCGATAAGCGGGGGCTCAAGGATGAGGTACTCCAGGCTGCCTGGGATGCTGCCTCCACGGCCATCACGTTCGTCTTCCACCAGCGCTCTCATGAGGAGCAGCGGGGCCTCTGCTGATAAACCAGTTGGTCTGGGTGTAGCTGTTAGAGGAAGGAGACAGGGAAAAAGGGGCTCTTTGCCCCATAGGACCCTACTAAATTTTGTTCTCTGGGACAAAAATCATCAAGGAGGGCTGCATGATGTTTGCCCAAAGTTTATTTTATAAGAAAAACTTTTTTGGTTAAAAAAAAAGAAAGGAATAAAGGTATGAAAGGGACTGAGGCCTGGGAGCAGCATGGTAAGCCCGGCGGAGAAGAGGCCTGGTAGTGGACACTCCTGAACTTCTCTAAAGCCCGGATACCTGCTTGAGGAAAGAAAGCAGGAACCTCGGGCAGGGGGAGGGGAGCCGTCCTCAGTGACTGATGAGCACTGTAACCTGCCCCAGGGTTCCCAGAGTACTGGGTAAGGGGCCCAAAGGCTCTACACCCAGTTGTGGGAATGCCTTTGCTGAGCCCCATCAAGGCCTCCAGGACCTCAGTGCAAGGGAAGAAGGAAAAGAGAGAAAAAAAGGTGGCAGAAAGAGAAAGACAGAATTGGTGTTTGGGAGTTCTGGGCAGCCCATGTCACAGCCCGTGTCTCAGCCCCTGCAAGCCGATGGTACTGAGCATGGGCCTATGAAGCCTGGGCCCCATCACATGGTGCTGACATAATCTGCGAAGGCCTGGGATGAGTCCCACGAGTCGCTAACCACGTGGCAAGTGGCCCGGAGCCGCCGAATGGCTTCCCTGGCTGTGACTGCATCCTGGTCCAGCCAGTTCTGGAAGAGGCGCAGGTGACCAAAGGCTCCACGGCCCCAGCGCTCCAGCCGCTTGGCGAACTCCAGAAGGCCATCTGGCTTGATGCAGTTGGAACTGGTAGGGGTGAAATGGATTAGACACCCAGGAAACAACTAATCCCTGTATCCCTGCAGCTCCATCCCTTGTCCCTTCCTCCTCCCCATGTACCTGATGTCCAGCTGACACAGAGAGGAGGATGAATCCTCTGAGAAAACATCTGCCAGGGCCAGCAGGCCAGCATTCCCTGGGGAGAAGGGGAGAAATGTCTGTGACCACCCAAGAACAGAACAAGGGTGTCCCAACCCAGCTCTGATAGGGAGAAGCCCAGCCTCCTGAAGCTCCAGCACACAACTATATTCCAACCCCCACGTTCCCAGTGGAGAGGCCTATGCCCTCATCCACGGAGGTTCTACGTCAGGGTATTGGCTCCTTCCCCCTGTCCCTTCCCAGGGCCCTGCCCCCACCCAGGCGGTTCCCTGGCAGCCGGAGGCCCTTCAGTGTGGAGTTGCCCTTCATAGCAGCAACCATCTCAGGCAGAAATTGGGCCGGGCGCTTCTCAAACAGACGGCAGAAGGAGAAGGTAATCTCTGTCAAGAGAAATTAGAATAAATTCTGATGGCTAACATTAGGACTTAGTGCTGCCCCTCCTGTCCCAACTGGCCCTAGCAAGGGGTATGAACGTTTTTATAGAAGCCCAGAAAGAGAAGGGAATTTGCCCAAGACCCCAAGCAAGACTGGAACTAAATCAGATTCAAACGAGAAACTGAGCCCAGATATTCACTGTTGGGAGGTTTTCTACATGAACAGTTCTCGGTTTAATTTTTTCTCCTCTGTCCACTGACTGCCTTCTATGCAGGGGTGGGCATTAGGGGCAAGTCTATAAGGGAAGCCTGACCCAGCATATTTATCCTTACCCACCATTATTTCTGTCAGCCACTGAAAGGTAAGAAAAACTTGAGTGAGGCACTCTAAAAGTGAGTAATTTCCCCATGTTTAGTATAGGAGGAATTGAGTTTGGGACCGATTTTAGAAGGAAGATCATGCAGCTTCTATAGCCATTTTATAGTTGAGTATATAAGGCCAAGAAAAGAACAGTGGCTTGCTCATTCAGTGAGACAATGGCAGAGCCACAGTGAAGACCCAGGAATGCCCCTGGTTCTGGATGAAGAACTTACCTTGAAGAGTCAGATTCTGTAGCAAAAAGAGCACCTCGCTCTGACAGTCAGCCAGATTCATGTCGTGGAAGCTCAGCCTCTTCAGGGCTAGGTTGTACTCTGCAGGGGGGCAGAGGCCATGGGCCTTAACGTTCCCAAAGAACGATACAAGGTCTCCTACCCTCCCTTTACCAGTCTAGCTGGGTCCTACCTTTGAGTGTCTGTAACACAAGCCCAAAATCTTGGGGAGAGGCAAAGGTGGCACTATCCAGAGACAGCTGCTGCAGAGAACCTGAGGCCTTCAGTACAGAGCAGAGCAGTGGGGCTGGTTGGGCTCCCCGTGGAAATCCCATCTCCAGCTGTTCCAGGCAGTTTTCTGGATGTGGTAAGGAGAAAAGATTCTAGTTGGTCATCTCCCTTCTAATCCCATAGCAGGTGCCATCCTGTTCTTTACAGAGATTCGCTAAAAGATTTTATCTACTTGTCACTGAGTACACACAATACATTGGGTACTGTGCTAGGTTCTGGGAACAGAGCACTAAATGAGATTTAGTCCTTGCCCTTTTGGAACTTTTAGTCCAGAAAGACTAGACTACTCAGATAAGCAAACATGAGTGTGCAGAGTGGTGACTAGGAAACATACAGGATCTAAGGGAACATAAAGAAGAGGGTCCTAGATGACCTTTTTAGAGACTAATCTGCCATGGTCACTTCCTACTGGGCTTACAGTGGTCTGGGCCCTCTCCAGGCCATGGTTATCTCTGAACAGCAGGCTCTAAAGAGGGAATGGATTTCATTCCCTCTTTAAGGAATGAGTGGTGCCAGGCCTGGATTAGCGGTCTTCCCACCTTCCTCACACAAATGCACCTGCACATTTGTGTGGACACACACACACACACACACACACACACACACACACACACAGTGCTTCACCTGGTATCTCCTCATCTCCAATTATGTGACTAGGGGGCCCTGCATTCCCTGGCACAGCAGGGTTGTCCCTCTGGCTGGGGTGGTCAACACGGATAGAGAGGACCCGCAGGAGGGGCAGGGCTCGCACAATGGCACGTGTCAGCTCCAGGATGGGCAGCGGTGAGAACAGATCACTGAGATGCAGGGCACGGAGACGGCATCCAGCCTGGCCTGACAGGGCCCGCAGACTGTCCAGCAGGCGGAAGATGTTAGAGCCCAGGCCTATAGCAGGAAAGAAGTTAGGTCAGTCATGTGCGAGTGTCAGCAGGAGTAACATTCAGAGACAACTCCAGATATTTCTGTTGATAACTACCAAATCTCTTGAGCTTTGGATCAGGTTATTTAAAATCATTTGTCTCAACTATTTATTGTCTTGCTTTTTCCTCAGGTAACCACCAAACATGTCTACTGTACTGGGCCATGCCCTCAAGCATCAGTGAGGGCAGTTACGAGACAGGACAAGGGGTCGCGGGGGGGGGGGGGGGGGGGGG
>NW_024423564.1:67272220-67285685 GCF_017311325.1 Ursus maritimus | reverse complement strand
GGGGATCTTGTGCTGCCAGCTGAATGATAGGCCCAGGCCTAGAGGGCAGAAGCAGTCTCTGGACTTTTCTTATAGGTCACATGGAACATCTGAAATCTAAGTGGGGGAGTAGCAATGACCCAGTAGGGAATACTTTAAAGGATTAATTGGGTGGGAATAGAGCAAAAAAGGATAACCACATCCCACAAAAGGGAGCAGGATCCAGAAGGGTTAGAGCAGAGGCTTAATGCCACAAAGCAAATATTATCTCTCCTTGGACTGAGCAGGTTCCTGTGGACTCCTTCCTCCCACAACACCTCACCCAGCACCTAGTAAATACAGTTTTTGCTAGACAGTGGTGAGTAGCAGATCTTATTCCTGCCTATGTAGCCTGGTGAACAACAAAAATGTGTGAGGGGAGCTGGGGGAAGCAGGGTATTGTGGAAGCACAAAGGAGAGGTGCTTGGTACCCAGTCCAGCTTCTATCAGTAAAAACTTTGCAGTTGAGTCCTAAAGAACACAAAGGAGACAGGCTAAAGAGAGGGAGAGGAGTGACTGGCAGGGAGAACTCAGCATATATAAAGGCCCAAAGGAAGAAGAGTGGCAGGCTCCAAGAACTGAAAAGTATTCGAGGTGACATGTGTGAAGTATGGGGGGGAGGGGTTGTTCAAGACGCCACTACAAAGGTAAGCAGAAGTGAGAGCACAAATGACCTGTAAGTAAATTAAGTATGATGACAGGAAACCACTGAAGGGTTTTAAAGTGAATGAATGAATGGCCTTTGCATTAAAAAAAAAAAAAAATGCTTGGGCTACAGTGTAGACAGTGAATTGTGAGTAGGGAGTCAGGAAGAACTGTTGATGAATCCAGGTGAGAAGTCATGGTAGTTTGAATTAAGATGTGGAGATGAATAAGTGGATTTGAGAGATCTTAAAGACAGATATGGTACAAAAGAGGATCCAGCTGTCTTCTGGGCAGCTGAGAGCTGTGAGCTCACTGACAGAACGGGGGGAGGATCAGCATGGAGGGAAGATGCATTCAGGTTGGGGAGCCTGTGTGGTTTCTGAAATGATGGTACCTAGTAGTCACCTGGCTAAAATGGTTCTGGAGTTTAGGAGGAAGATGTGGACTGGACCAGTGTCATAGATTGGGGAGTCTTCAGCATAGGTGGCTTTTGAAACCAAGGGAATGGACAAAATCGTCCAGGAAGTATGTGTAAAATGGCAGAGCTCTGAACATTGATAACAAGTAATGTCCAGAAAGGGAGAAGAAAAATTTTGAGGTAGTGGAAATGAGAGTATTTCATGAAGGCTGTTTCATAGCGGGAAATGCCACCAAGAATTAATAGGAGGATTGAAAAGTATGCGTTGGACTTAGCAACAAGGAGGACCTTGGAGAAGGAAGGCAGCATTGAGTAGTGGTTTAAAACCTTGGGATTCTGGAATCAGGTTGCCTGGGTTTGAATCCTGGCTCTACAATTTAGTAGTGAGGTTATCCTGGGCAAGCCACTTGACCTCATATGGTTGTAAGCATTCAATTAATAGAATACTTAAATTATGCCAGACACATACTAAGCAGTATATAAAAGTTATTACTAAGGCATTTGAGAAATAAGCTTTCCTAAGAAGGCAAGAGGGTATGGATCCAGAGTGCAGGTAAAAGAGTTAGCCTTAGTTAGGATGGCCATCTCTCCCATTGTGAAAGAGGAAAGATGAGTGGAGATGTAGAATTCTAGGTTGGTTAACAATAACTTGAAGTTCATGTATGATGGCTTCTATTTTCTCTGAAGTAGGAGGTGAAGTCACCTGCTGAGAAAGGAAAAGGGGGAAACATTTGGAAGCAGAGAGGAATCGGAGCTAATGTTGCAAACACAGAATTCACAGAAGATTGATGATTGAATGTATAGTAGCACCAGTCTGCACAGTTGTGTGATTTTTCTCCCGTGCTCAGTAAGCTAGGTAGATTGGTGGATTTACCCAGAGTTGAAGTTTGGCTAGCTGGGCACAGCCCAGGTGGGTAAGAACTGAGGACTGCTTCACAGGTTGCTGGTCTGATAAAAATGTGTTCTGTACCTTCTTGTCTGTACAGCTGCTTTGACAGGAATGGGGGGACCCAACCTTAGCCCTGGCTGGGCCTTGCATGCACTATACTGTTCCCACCTGCTTGTGGATTGCCTACCATAGCTAAAATGTACCCATTCTTCAGGTCCTCACTGCCTCTCAGGAACCCCTGCTTACAACTCTAAATCAAGCCTGTAGACCTCATGCTCTTCCCCAGCAATGAAAGTCTGCCCCTATTTCATGTGTGTGCTTTCTGTCCCACTATGAAGCAGGCAGGGCTTCATCTGCAGCTTCTTGATCATATTCCCTATTCCCCTCCACAGGACTGGGCACACAGCTGCTGCTGCTGTGCTTTGAGACCCATCCCTGCCCCTGCAGGGCACTCACCATTATAGGAGAGTGTGAGGCTCTCCAGAGACACCCAGGAGCTCAGCAGGTGGCACAGTGTCAGAGCCGCCTCTGTGGAGAGCGGAACTGTGAACAGCTCCAAGGTGGAAATGCTGCGGAATCGCTGGGAGGCCTCCAGTGCTGGAAGCCCCAGGCAGCTGGGATCTGATCCATCCAAAGCTCCACAAGCCACTTCCCCGATCTCCATCTCTTCCCCATCCTCCTTCTCACCAGCCACAATGAAAACAAAGTCATACAGGTCTTCAGACTCTGCACCAGACCCCTGACGGGTGCGAGGACCCTTCTTCCCTGCAGCTCGCTTAAAACGCTTTAGGGGCTTAGGCTGTGGGGCTGAGCTAGCTGGAGCCCGTTTGGATGAGGATGTGGAAGAGGAGGCAGAGGCAGAGGACGTGGTGGCTGGAGCAGAGGGTGGCCGCTTGGTGCCAGGAGCCTCGTGGGAGGTTGCTGGAGGGTGCAGATCCCTCTTAGGGTCTGTCCCACCTGCTGTCAGGCTCTCCTGTGTGCTCCGGCGTGTTACCCGGGTGGCAGGTGCAGCTCTAGCTGTCTGCTTGGCTTCGCTCTTCCGCCGAGAGGCCATCAGGGCTGCAGCGCATCGCTCAGCAGCATCCCTGCGAGGCCGGCGTGAGCCCAGCAGGAGGGACCCTTCATCTCGGGATGGGGCCCGGCCTCGGGAGGCCTCTCCACAGAGGCGGCAAGGTGGGCCACCAGGGCCTGGCTGCCAGAAGCCAGCACTCATGGTGAGGATAAGGATGAAAAGGGCTGACTCAGGCACGGGCCAGGAGTACAGCGACACCTGGCTGACAGCCCCATGGTGAATAAGCTGATGCAGCAGCTGCCGAAGTGACTGCTGAGCAGCCACATCAGAGAACAGCAGGTGGCGGAACTTGAGGGTGTGCAGGGAACTGGCCAGGGTCTCCAGAACCCTGCGGTTGGGCTCAGCCACCAGCTCAGTTGCACCCTGCAGCATATTGCAGATGGTGAGCTGCCGGACGTGGCGGGAGCTATGCAGGAGAGGTGAGAAGCGCTGGTCACAGAGACGCCTGTCAGAAGATACATCAATGGTCCCACGTAGAACATGGGAAAAAAAGGCCTCCATAAACTTGGCTCGCCAACAGGTCACACTCTGAAAGCAGAGAACATGCCAGACAGCTGTGATACTAAGAGGGTACCTGCTGAACCACCATCATCCCAGGTTCCTCCCTTCCAAAAGCTATTTGCTGAGCCAGGCGACATTCTAAATAATTTACACAAATTCATTTACTCTTCACATCTTTGAGGTATGTCTTACTATTAGCCCCATTCTACAGGTAGGAAAAACAAGGCACAAAGGTTGTTACTGCCTGTGGTTACACAGGTAAGTGGTAGAATCAAGACTGAACTCAGGAAATTTGGTTCCAGAGATTATTTTGCTATAGTGCCTGCCATTCAAGTGAAACAATCCTGTAACTTCTTCCATGTCTGTTTCTAGAACCTGATCCCAACTTTCCATTCTTGTCATTACCACCTTTGTTCAGACCCTTATCACCTCACACCTGACCACTTCATTAGCTTCCTGATTGCTCCCCCATCTCTTTTTCCCCTTCCCAAACTTTTGTGCTAGTCCACTGGATTCATCTTTGTAAAACATGTCTGATTACATTCTGCTTTAAACCGCCCCCCCCCCCAGCATCTATCCACTGCTGAGGGTTAATCTGAAGTTCCTCAGCCTTGCAGGGAAAGCCCTGTACACTATGGCCTCAGTCTATCTGAGAAGCTTTATCTCCCACATCTTGCTCACATGAATGCTTTGCTCTGGCCAAACTGATCACCTTACTGACCCAAACCTGCCTTCTATGCCCTTTCCTACATCTGCCAGAAATGCTCTTCATTGCCGGCTTCCCAAGAGGACCTACTAACATTTCCTCTTGTTAAGGCTGTTCATCTCAGTGTGTCAGTGTCTCTGTATGTTCCCTTCTATTCCTCTCCCTGCCTCTTGTGGGACTCCTCTGCTACTCTTGATTATTTGAGTCTTAAACATTGGTAGACCTGTCTCATGGTGTTGAGTCTCTTTGCTTGGGTACATGTTTCTTCCCAACCAGATTAGAAATTCTTGGAGATCAGGGTCCAAATCTTAGACTGGTTTTCTCCAAGGCAGTAGTTATCGGCTTTCATGCATAGGAGACTTCATCAGACTATTCCGGTACATTTAGAAGAACTATGAATGCAAGTATTTCTCCACCTTTGGTGCACATCAGAATTGACTGTGGAGCTTTTCTTTTTTGAAAATTCATATGCCAGGTATCCAGACTTGGGAATTTCTTATGTTACATCTGCAGTAAGGCCCGTGCACCTTTGTTTTTTAAACCTCCCCCAGATGATTCGGATGTATAGAAGAGGTTTGCAATTACTGCTCCTTCCCCCGCCACTACCACCATCACAAAAGGACGCACAGACTTCCTTAAGTCCCCATTCTCTCCTCAGGTACAGAAGAAAGTCTGCTGACTTTGATACACGTGTCATCTCTGCCACTATACTCAACCTCTTGAACCTCTTTCTTCATCTGTAAAATCTGGATAATATCACTTGCTTCACAGGTTTGTTGTGAGGATCAAATGAGACAGTGCAAGTGAAAGCACTTCATAAACTGTAAAATTCAAAATGTTATTTCTGTTACTGCTAATGGTAATAATTAGTCCGGATAGGCAATGTGAAACGGACTTGACGGAGGCAATGCCTGTTAAGCAGGGTGCTTATTCAGCCTGAAGAAAAAGCTAGTGGGGGCCTGAGGTTCCCCAAGACTAAGGGACACTTCTCTTTGGTACTTACCCTACCTCTATGCATTCCCTCATACCAGAGTGATCCTCAATTTCTTTCTGAAGTTCTGGGCAGGAGTTGGACCCCTATGGTTCTCAGCAAAAGTGTCATTCCCTTTGCTCTGGCTATTCCCCATGACACTGCCTGCTGCGGTAATAATTAGGAATGACTTCTTCACGTTTGAGCTAACTGCACGGCAGCAACGAGAGGAAAGGACCTCTCTCACCAGCAACAGTGTGGGGGCGTAGGGGGACCAGGAAAAAATACCTGGCAACCAAATCTCCACTTGGCCTCGAGTGGAAGCAGAGAGGGTATTCCTGAATCCTACCTCACTCTAACACTTTCCTACATATTTGCTGGCCCACACTCACAGCCTTGGAAAACACTTGCAGGTAACCTAGCAAGGCTTTAACTTCACAAGTGAGACATTCTAGCCCTAAAATATGGACAAAGATGTGAACCAAGATGTTGTGGCTATTTCTGACCATAAGGCATGTGGAATATGTAGTTTAGATAATTATTAGTAGTTTTTTTCACACATTTTATTGGTTGGTGAAGACAGTGGGAGAGAATATTTGAAACTGGAACACCCCAGACATGCGATAACTGCAGTGAGAACAGGACACAGTGATTCCAGGGCCACATTGCCTCAACTTGAATCCTGGGTCTGCCATTCACTATAACCTCAGACAAGTCACTTCTCCTTTCTGCCTGAGTTTCATCATCTGTAAAATGAGAAAATAACCTACCTACATCATAGAGTTGTAAGGATTAAATGAGTATCCAAAGTTAGTTACAACAACTATCTCAGTTATTGGTAGACCGTAGTTCATTGCAGTTTATTCCATCACCACCTTTTAGAAGAATCTCTGCTGAAACTTCAAAGCTGAAAACAGCTAAGGGATCTAGCTGAAGCAACTCATTTTGTGGACTTTGTGGACTATCACTCAGGGAGTACAAAGTGATTTAAACACATTCTTTTGGGCAAGAGTAGGGGAAATGAGGCACCACCAAAGAGGTGAAATGACATTTGCCTACCAACACAGCCCTTGACCCATCTACAGCCTGGTGGGTCAGGCACTAGTTGGGGAGGAAGTGGGTGTACAAACTAGGGAAGGCTAAATATTTTCTTGTACTTAACAGAGCCAGCAAGTGTTCACAACCTATTGTCCACTATTTTTCTGATAACAGAAATATTGTTTGTGGAAAGATAAAATCTGTAAACCCATTTTTTCGAGCATATATGTAAATGTAAATAGCTATAGATAATTGTTTTTATAACATTGAGACAATTCTGAATAGTTTCAAATGCTGGGCTTTTAAAACATTATGCCACGTGTCATTACATTTTTACCACAATGTATTTAAATGTTTTCAGAATATGACTTTATTAATATTTTGAAAATATGAACGTACTATAAAAAAAATTCCTGCATACTGAATAAATTATTTCTAGCTTTTTGATATTAAGTTGCTGTAATGAACATCTTGAAATCTTCATGAGTATTTCAATTTTTATATACTATAAATTCTAAGAAATATAATTTCTAGCCAAATACATATTTTATATGAGTATACATCTTATATATTTTTATACTATATATTATACTTATTTATTATATATATATATAAGTATATTATATATGTATACGTAATTTAAGAGTTATACACCTTCCCATTTTTTTTATTATTGAGATTGAATATTTTTTATTTTATTGGAGATTTTTGTATATTTGTGACTTGTCCCAATCTTTACTTATTCTACTGGGATAGTTTGTCTTATTCCCTCTATCCTCTTATTTTACAAATATTGTTGCAAACATTCATTCTTTGTTTATGTACCTTTTAAATCATGTTGGCATTTTATATGGCCAAATATGTCCATGTTTTCTTTTTTGATTCTGCCCATTTAATAATTAACACTCTCCATCTTGAGATTAAATAACCAGTCACCTTTATTCTTTTAGTGGTTCTGTGCTTTTACTTTTTACAATTTAATCTTTAATCCATGTAGAAATTATTTTGAGTATATTGTAAAATGAGGCTCTAACTTTATTTTTTCCAAATAGTTAACCAATAACCAGAGAATCCTTTATTGAATAATCCTTCTTTTCCCCATTGCTTTGTCTCCAGAATATCTATTTTATTCTACAGATGTCTTAATACACATACACTAGTACTACAGTTTGACATTCTAGTTCTTTATAAGCAATCAGGGGCTATCTCTATCTTGTTCACCACCGTATCCCTAGAACCTAGCACGGTGCCTGAATTGAGCAGGCACTCGGTAAGTGTTTCTGAATTATGAAGTTAAGGTTACTGTCATGTAAAACTGGAAAGCAGAAGAAGGCACCCTTTGGAATGACCTCTGTCTAGGGGACTGTTAGGCCACCAATGTTCTGAAATGCTCTGAGACAAGAAAAGATAACAAACTACCAGGAAGCCTGAGACAATACTGGAGAAAAAATCTTACTATAAGTGAAAGATGTTACGATCTCCATCATCTGCTAGTCAACCATACTGCTTGGGAAACACTGGTATAAAGTGAATCTCATGCATCTTTAAGTTTCAGGAAACTTAGTGTTTTCTAATCCTGCATCCATTTTTCTTCTTCATAAGGCCTAATTCCTGTATATAGGGCCTGAGGACTTTCTTGGGTCTTAGCATTATCGCACTGAACCGCAGGAGTTGCGTCCAGATCTAGAAGTGGAAAAGCTGAAGGATATGGAGCTGAATGTTACTGAACCCGGTGCATCCCCAGAAATTAAATCTCCCGATACGAAATTGTTCTCATCATTTGGCCTCATTCACCATTTAAAGCCCCGTTCAAATACTACTTCCCAGGAAAGACTATCATGCTCCCTTCTCCCTCAACCTCCTCGCTGTCACATCACTTCTCCCACCATGCACGATGTATTTGTTTGCAGATTTCCCTGCTAACCATGAGAGATTAGGGACTGTGTCTGTGTTTCCAATAGCTAATGTAAGACCTGTAAGTTTAGTAAATGTTTATTGAACTCAATCTGTTCTGTCCCCTAGTTATGGAGCAGCAGAAGAAATTCTGCTTAAATAAGAGCAAGTTATATCTGAACCAATGAATAATAGAATCTCAGGGCTAAAAGGAGCCCTAAAGTCATCTTGTCCAATGGCTCTTAAAATGCTCAATTTCTTCTACAACACCCTTTTGTCAGGTAGTTATCTAGACTCTATTTAAATGCTTAGTGATGGGAGGCTTCTTACCTCTGGCATTAACTTGTTTCATCACCAATAAGCTCAGAGTTTAAAAATTCTACATTCAGTTTAGCAGAAATTTATTCTCCTTTAGCTTCTACCAGAACAAGTCTATCAATCCCTCTTTTATGTGAGAATCATTCAAATATTTCAAGATAGTTCATGTTCCCCAGGTCTTCTCTTTTTCAGGAAAAACATCTCCAGTCTTCCAAATGTGACTCACATGATGTGGCCTTGACTTCTTTCTCCATACTCCGGGGTAGCCTGACCACTGCAGAGCCAGGCTGCTCTATCACCCCCGTGTCCTTCAGCTTATATTATAGTTACAGTGATTCACACATTTCAGAGTAGAGTCATTATATGAGCAGCTTTAGCACACTGTTGACTAAACCCCCTTCATCTTTTTTATACAAATTGCTGCTAAGCCAAACCCCTCCACCTCCTACCCTGAGGTCATACAATTTGAATTTTTTAGACTTAAGTGAAAAATTGGTTTATTCTGTTAAATTTCATCTTGTCAGGTTTGACCTCTGCTCCAGCCCTGTCAAGACCTCTATGAATCTGGGTTCTGCCATCCATTGTGATCACTACCTTTCCCTGTTTTGTGTTGCCTATAAACATGGTGAGCAATCAAGTCACTGACAAATGCCAAATGGAAAGAACCTTGTGACAAGCCCTCAGAGCCAAGAACCCTGTGATAAACCATCTCCTCCCAAATTCACTCCATCCCTGTCCCTGCACTTTACCAGTATCCAGCTTGTGTTTGTAAGCTTTTCCTGCTTTCACGTGCAAAGTCAGGCCAGAGTTCTACCTGGTGCCTTAACTTACTTCCAAACTAGAAGGCCTTGTCTTCATCAGCTCATCCCATAGTCGGCGCCAGATGGCCTGAGTGGAGAGGCCTGTGGGGAGAAATATCACATTTACTTGGCTGCTCTCTGGCCACCATGAGTGAAGTACGTCAGCCTTTCATGTTGTCCTGTGGGTACACAGGAGCAATACGGCAGACTAGTAAAGAGCGCTGGCTCTAAAGACAGACTGCCTGGGTTTAAATATCAGCAAACTACACTAGCTGTGTGACCTTGGGCAAGATTACTTAATTTTTTTGTACCTCAGTTTCCTTATCTGTAAAACGTAGTTAATAATAGCTATTTCATAGAGTTGTTGAAAAGATTAAATGAGTTTCTCCAGGTAAAGTGCCTAGGACAGCAACTGGCACAACAGGATTAGTTAGATAAATGTTAGCTGTTGATAGATCTGTCCAATGAGGGGTTTGGAAGACAGCACAGTAAAATAGAAAAATGAAGATTCAGAAGATCTGGGTTTTAGTCTGGCTTAGCTATTAATTGTGGTGTGCCTGTGGTTTCACTTTTATTAGTATAACGGGGGTCATTTACTTGCTTTGTGTTTCACTGGATACGATGAAAAATCACATAGGAAAGTAGGTGTGAGGGTACTTTTTGAAAAGCATGAAGTTCTATGCAGGTATCAGGTATAATATTTACCTGAAGAACATCATGGTGCCTTGCTTACGATCACTGACTGAGAAAGAGAGAGAAAGACACTTACCTTTCTTGAGGGCAGTTTCCTCAATCCTCTCCAAGTAATATATATTGAGCAGAGGTAAGATGCTTTGAAGTATTGGGCCTGGGAGGGCTACAAAAACCAAAACACAAAGTTTACTTTTTTCTCCCAGGGTTCCAAACATTATTTATCCTACTGGAAAGGAAAACAGAAAAGCAGACTTCTCATTTGGCAAATGGAAACTGTAGAAGCTAACCTAAGTCTAATTCAAACTCTAGTCTACTTATCTTCAGCCACTTAGTTGGCAGCTGGAATTTCAGGGGCATGCACATCTTCAAGGGTGAGATAATAAAGCAAGCTGTTATGCTCATTTAGGAGCTGGTCAGTTCACTTCTGCCCAGCATAATGAACCATTCTGCATTTAAAAGGTCTTATTGGAAACGTGTGATAAAAACCCATCATCATCTGGGCCCTACTAACTTCTCCAGCTCCCTACTTTGCCTCCTCTACTTCAGCGGTACGAAACTACTTTTTTCATTTACCTAACATGTTACACTGCTTTCTGCCTCTGTGCCTTTGTTGTGCTGGTCTCTACCAGGAATGTCCTTGCCATTTTCAGCATATCAACTACTCATCTTTCAAGTATCATGTCCTTTTATTAAGCCTTTCCTGAATTCCCTTCCCACTCTTCCAGGCTGGTGACTCCCATTCTTTGGGCCCCTACTATATCCTGAACTAGTACTTTCCTGTGAACAATAGAAATAATTAGACCTTAACTCTAAATTCAACATGTCATAAAAACAAAACTTGTTCTTACTGATTTCTAGATTTGAGAGGCTTTATAGTATTCTGGCTAAATGGTTTAGTCTCTAGAATTGGACAAAACTGGGTGAAATTCTGATTCTATTACTTAATTATGAATCCTTGGGCAAATTAACATCCTCAAGACTCCGTTTCCTCAGTTTTAAAATGGAGGTAGTAATAACTACCTCATAATATTGTTATAAAAATTAAAGAAAATCATGCTTGTAATCTTTTTAAGACCATGCCTGGCCGTAATAAGCTCACTAAATGTTGTCTATTATTATTCTTATCTGTCAATAGCCTCTCTGAACTGCCAAGAACAAGTCTTAGATCTTAGAGTATACCATATCTAAGGAAAATCTTTCAAAACTTCTATTCTAGGATCTCCCTTTATCTTTACTTGTAGAATAATGGAATCTTGATGTCCAAGAATCTAGTATAATTCTTTGCACATAGTACTCAATGTACCTGCTGAATGAAAGTATTAATTCCCTAAGCTATTACATTAATGTAGGCCCCTACGGCGTTCAAGATAAAGTCCAAGCTCCATATCCTGGCATTTAAGGTATAACATACCTATTCTACTTGTTTCCTCATTGTATCCTTTCCTGCTGCCTCTATTCACTTTACCCTTCTCTCTCCCCACACAAAGCAACCCTAGTCCACTGCCTCCAGGAAGCCTTTCTTGGCTGTTAGCCCACACTGAGACCTTCCTCCAAAACAGCACTTCTTAGCAGGCCTCCTACTTGGCTCTCCTAAGAGGCCTAACTTGATTCAGCTTTTTCTCTGTGACTGTTTACCTGGGCTAGGCCCATAGGAGCTCCTTCTCCTCCGTCCCTCCAATCTGCTCTGTTCAGCCATCCCCTCTCACAGCCACTGGGGATTCTCATCCCTTATTATCCCCAAACTCCTCTCTTCCTTTCCCCATTCTTCTTAAGCCAGGCTCTTCCTTGCTTCTTTCCAGCCTACACCTTCCCAACTCCAGGCCTCCACACCCAGTCCTCTTCCCTCCTAGCCAAGTTAGCATCCTAGAAGCTCCAGGCTGGTATCTTCTCTGCCTTCTTCCAAATTTTTCTGAGGACTTTGCCGAGCCCCCTGCCCAGCTCCACTGAGACTTCTCCTATTCCCCATGGGTCAGCCTGACCCTTCTCCTTTCAGCTGTTGGCACAGGGCCTCCACAATCCCCTCCCCCCACCAGCTTGAGGACTTCTAACAGTCTCCCCCACTGCAGGAAGACACTTGGGCCTCTTCAGGATCAGTGCCCCACCCCCACCTCACCAAGGGCCTTCCCACATCCCTAGGCCTTCTTTAACCAGTCTCCACAGCCTTGGGGCTTATTCCTGGAGGCCCAAACCCCCAAACTCCAGGGTCTTTTCTTCACAGCCACCTCCTCAGACTGCAATCCCCAAAACCCCCAATCCCAGGACCTCAAGCCCTCACTCCTGACCTTACCAGGGCCTTCCTCCTGGCAAAGACACTACCACCACTCCTGAGGCCTTCTCCAGAACCCCACCCCCTCACCCCCTTGAGGCCTGAGGCCTTCTCTCCTGCCACTCCCTCCCCCTTCCCTGGGCCCTAGGCCTGGCCTGGATCTCCTCACCCAACTTCAGCCCTGGCTTCTGGACCCCACCCCCTCACACCACCAGTCTGTCAGGCCTGAGGCCTCCCTCATCCCCTGGGCTGGCAGGCCTACCCCCCAGGGACTTCACTCTCCTCTCTTTTGCTCTCACCATCAGTGCTCACAAGGCCGACCCGAGTTGTTCTCATCAGCTGCCAGTCTGGGTCCGGCGGCGCCCCCTCCAAAGCCCGGCCTCCGCGTGCCCATCGGCTGCGGGCCTCCTCTCCGGCGCTACCTGGCCCGCGCCGGCCCGCCCTAATCCCAGGCCCCCCGGGCCGGCCGGTCGGTTCGTCCTCCCCGGCCCCTGCGCCCAGCGCCGCGGGCCCGCCTTTGCCGCTCAGCCTGCGCGCCCTCAGCCCAGGCCGGGCCGTCGGTCCCCGGCAGCTTTCGGGCCCGGGGCCTCCTTTCGCTCGCACTCAGCCCAAGGCCTCCTAGCGGCGACGCGCCCCCTCCCAGCCGGGATCCCGGGGCCGTCGCCCGCCTGGGGCCTCTCTGGCCCTTCCCGCCTGTCCGTCATTCGAGCCTCCCTCGATTGCGGACCAGCTCCGGCCTCCCTTCACCCGCTCCGGGCCCTTCCTCCGCTCAGGCCAATCCGAGTGGCCTCCGGCGTTCCCTGCCCTGCCCGTCAGTCCAGCGCTCAAGCAATTTGGCACTCGAGGCCCCGGTCGTCAGTGCGCTCCCTTCAACGCTGGGTCGTCGGACAGGCCTCGGCGCCCCAAGCCCTTCGGCCTCTCCCCCAGCCCCTCGCTCTCCAATCCTCTGGGCTGCCTTCGCCCATCAGCCTGGCCTCCGGAGTCTCGGCACCCGCGGTCTGTCAAGCAGACCCGGGAGGCCCCGCGCGTCAGTCAGGTTAGGTGGCCCCGGGCCTGGCCTCCTTGCCTTAGGCCGGGCCTCCCAACCTCGGCCCCCGCCCCCAAGCAGCAGGGCCATCCCTGCCCGTCGGCTCGACATCCGAGACTCCCCAGCCCGGCCCGGCCCGGGTGTCAGTTCGGTGCCCACGGCCGGCCCGTCATTCCAGCCTGTCTCCCGGGCCCTGCTAGTTTGGCCCCAG
>NW_024423564.1:67209642-67272210 GCF_017311325.1 Ursus maritimus | reverse complement strand
AGACCTTCCTCCAAAACAGCACTTCTTAGCAGGCCTCCTACTTGGCTCTCCTAAGAGGCCTAACTTGATTCAGCTTTTTCTCTGTGACTGTTTACCTGGGCTAGGCCCATAGGAGCTCCTTCTCCTCCGTCCCTCCAATCTGCTCTGTTCAGCCATCCCCTCTCACAGCCACTGGGGATTCTCATCCCTTATTATCCCCAAACTCCTCTCTTCCTTTCCCCATTCTTCTTAAGCCAGGCTCTTCCTTGCTTCTTTCCAGCCTACACCTTCCCAACTCCAGGCCTCCACACCCAGTCCTCTTCCCTCCTAGCCAAGTTAGCATCCTAGAAGCTCCAGGCTGGTATCTTCTCTGCCTTCTTCCAAATTTTTCTGAGGACTTTGCCGAGCCCCCTGCCCAGCTCCACTGAGACTTCTCCTATTCCCCATGGGTCAGCCTGACCCTTCTCCTTTCAGCTGTTGGCACAGGGCCTCCACAATCCCCTCCCCCCACCAGCTTGAGGACTTCTAACAGTCTCCCCCACTGCAGGAAGACACTTGGGCCTCTTCAGGATCAGTGCCCCACCCCCACCTCACCAAGGGCCTTCCCACATCCCTAGGCCTTCTTTAACCAGTCTCCACAGCCTTGGGGCTTATTCCTGGAGGCCCAAACCCCCAAACTCCAGGGTCTTTTCTTCACAGCCACCTCCTCAGACTGCAATCCCCAAAACCCCCAATCCCAGGACCTCAAGCCCTCACTCCTGACCTTACCAGGGCCTTCCTCCTGGCAAAGACACTACCACCACTCCTGAGGCCTTCTCCAGAACCCCACCCCCTCACCCCCTTGAGGCCTGAGGCCTTCTCTCCTGCCACTCCCTCCCCCTTCCCTGGGCCCTAGGCCTGGCCTGGATCTCCTCACCCAACTTCAGCCCTGGCTTCTGGACCCCACCCCCTCACACCACCAGTCTGTCAGGCCTGAGGCCTCCCTCATCCCCTGGGCTGGCAGGCCTACCCCCCAGGGACTTCACTCTCCTCTCTTTTGCTCTCACCATCAGTGCTCACAAGGCCGACCCGAGTTGTTCTCATCAGCTGCCAGTCTGGGTCCGGCGGCGCCCCCTCCAAAGCCCGGCCTCCGCGTGCCCATCGGCTGCGGGCCTCCTCTCCGGCGCTACCTGGCCCGCGCCGGCCCGCCCTAATCCCAGGCCCCCCGGGCCGGCCGGTCGGTTCGTCCTCCCCGGCCCCTGCGCCCAGCGCCGCGGGCCCGCCTTTGCCGCTCAGCCTGCGCGCCCTCAGCCCAGGCCGGGCCGTCGGTCCCCGGCAGCTTTCGGGCCCGGGGCCTCCTTTCGCTCGCACTCAGCCCAAGGCCTCCTAGCGGCGACGCGCCCCCTCCCAGCCGGGATCCCGGGGCCGTCGCCCGCCTGGGGCCTCTCTGGCCCTTCCCGCCTGTCCGTCATTCGAGCCTCCCTCGATTGCGGACCAGCTCCGGCCTCCCTTCACCCGCTCCGGGCCCTTCCTCCGCTCAGGCCAATCCGAGTGGCCTCCGGCGTTCCCTGCCCTGCCCGTCAGTCCAGCGCTCAAGCAATTTGGCACTCGAGGCCCCGGTCGTCAGTGCGCTCCCTTCAACGCTGGGTCGTCGGACAGGCCTCGGCGCCCCAAGCCCTTCGGCCTCTCCCCCAGCCCCTCGCTCTCCAATCCTCTGGGCTGCCTTCGCCCATCAGCCTGGCCTCCGGAGTCTCGGCACCCGCGGTCTGTCAAGCAGACCCGGGAGGCCCCGCGCGTCAGTCAGGTTAGGTGGCCCCGGGCCTGGCCTCCTTGCCTTAGGCCGGGCCTCCCAACCTCGGCCCCCGCCCCCAAGCAGCAGGGCCATCCCTGCCCGTCGGCTCGACATCCGAGACTCCCCAGCCCGGCCCGGCCCGGGTGTCAGTTCGGTGCCCACGGCCGGCCCGTCATTCCAGCCTGTCTCCCGGGCCCTGCTAGTTTGGCCCCAGACCGGGCCTCCTGGCCTCGCCCCCCGCGCCCCCCAGCCAGGCCGCGGTGCGCGTCCACCTGCCGATTTGGTCCCCGCCTTTACTCTGTCCAGCCCGGTCAGGCACGGAATTCACGTTCCGACCCGACGGTGTGCCTTCCAGTGCCCCGGGCTGGGCCTTGCCCCAGGCCTCCCGGCCTCGCCCCCCGCGCCCCCCGGCCGCCGGGCCGCCTCCGCTCGTTGCCAGAGGTAGCCCCTCACCCCGCGACTTACCCCACACCCCGCTCTCCAGAACCCCCATATGGGCGCTCACCGCCCGCCCGCACAGCTCGAACAGGGCGGGGGGAGCGCTGGGGCCCGAGGCCGAGCTCTTCGCTGGCGCCGCCTCCCGGGACGTGGCCTCCATGGTCGTTGCCGCCGCTACCTCACAGAACCAGCAACTCCGGGCGCGCCAGGCCTCGGGCGCCGCCATCTTGGGGAGGTGCGCGAGCCCGAGAGTGGCACCCGCGGACCGCCATCTTGAAAAGGTCAGCAGTTAGGACGGTTTCATCAGCGATGTGGGGAAGACTAGTAACTGCGCTAAAGGAACATCGAATAAATCCGCATTGTTCCCAAGCCTCTTAGAAGCCAATATTTTAAATAAACATGTAGATAAACGTAGTTGGCCCTGGCACAATTAAAGGGACATTACTTAGCAAATCCTCCTTAAGAGCAAATATCAGCTCCCCCTAACCCCTGCGTTTGGACGGTAGTATATGCCAATCCGAGCGTGTGTTCGCGACTACGACGAGTCTGCCGCACTTCCGGCCAGATCGCCGGATATCCGCCCAGTGACCCTTACAAGTCCTTCTTGATCCTGAAGTGGAGTAGGTGCCGCTGTTGTTGCTGGTGTTGAATTCAGAACCGTAGCGGGACATGGGGCTGGAGGACGAGCGAAAGATGCTGACCGGGTCCGGAGATCCCAAGGAGGTAAGGGAAGGCGACCGACTCGACTCTCTTCCCTGCTCTGAGGCTCAAGACCTACCCCGTCAAAACACACCCGGGGCCCTGTTGGCCCGAGAGTTTGCACGGTCGGGATTGCGGGTTCCCTCGACCCTTCCCCGGAATTTGTCTATTCATCATTTGTCTAGTCATCTCCTTGACTAGCCGTTTTCTGGGCTTGGTTTCCCCATTCTGCGAGTGCGGTGAAGGTGTAACGACGGCGAAAAATGCTGTGTCGCCTAAACTTTTGTAAAAATAGTATCTTTATTTTTAGCCAATCAGGTGATCTGAGACCCTGGTTTGACAGGTTTAGGGAGCAAGCCGACCGGCCTTAGTGCTTCTCTCTGCTCAGGTCAGGAATCCTGCCACATCTTCTATGGAGGCTCCGGAGATCTGGCTAATTTCTGTGAAGTGGTTTCTTTTTCTTTGGTAGGGGTGGGGGTGGGAGGTATATTTGGGGACAGTATAGGAATGTGTAGTATAATTCTGCGATGATGGAAGAGGGAGCTTTCCCACAGTAAGAATGCCAATATAATAATTATTAATTGTTTACTATTCCAAGTTCTTTATATGACTAATTCATTTAAGCCACACAATAGTCCTATGAGGTAAGTATTGCGTACTATTATTATGGTTATTTTACAGATGAAAAACTAGCATAGAAAGGTTAAATATCTTTTCTAAGGACCACAGCTTTAATCATGGAGCGGGGAGGTGAATCCAAGCAGCATGGTTTCAGAGCCAAGACTTAGCCCCAGTGCTACACAGCTTTACAGAAAGAAGCCAGCTAGCTTTTGGTTTTCAATCACATTTCCTATGCTTTGTTCTGTAGTCACTTCGGGGCAGCTGTTCCAGGTTTATGGGTTCCGAATAGTTGGAAACTAGTTTATCCCATAATTTTTCCTAGTCTTATTTTCAGAAAGGGGACCAAAATGAAATGGAGCCAGCCTCAGGAAGTTCAGCAGGAAGTATACCAGAAAGTTCAGCAGGGCTCAACCACAGCCAGTAGATGAAAAAAGAAGGTAGTCAATTTTAAAATTAAGAAAACTGAGGCCTTCGGGGCACCTGGGTGGCTCAGTCAATTAATCATCTGCCTTTGGCTCAGGTCATGATACCGGAGTCCTGCTTGGGCTCCCTTATCAGCGGGGAGCCTGCTTCTCCCTCTCCCTCTGCTGCTCCGCCCTGCTTGTCTTCTATCAAATAAATAAAATCTTAAAAAAAAAAAAAAACAAAAAACTGAGGTCTTTTATGAAGAACCTATACTTTTTGGACATTAAATCTTTTTATTTAGTGTGACCTTGGTTTTTGTCATTGACTGGAAATTTTACATGAAGTAGTCCATATTCAGACTTAAAGTATTTGGATTTGTTTTTCCAAAACATGCCCTGATACTTTTGACACAAAATTATCAAAATGATCAATGTAGTAGCCTTGCTAATAGGGAAATGATACAAAGGTCTTGCTTCTAGGATACTAATTTCAGGTTACTAACTGAGGCAGAATATGATATCAATTTTTTGGAAAAACTTTTTCAGTATGAATTTTTTTAAAGAGCAAGTTAAAAAAAAGATTAAAAAAAAAAAAAAGAGTGAGGTTAAGAAACCTTAATGAAAAACTAGAATTTGACATCCCAAAAATCATCTTTGTGTTTAGAAGAGATCTTTGCTAATTGTGAGAATAAATAGCGTGGGTTATAGTTGAACCTGCCTTTGCCCTCCCAGCTCTCATGAGCTTTGGTCTCTTTCGCAAAGGGCATGGTAGAGAATGAAGCAGATCGTGTTGGAATTTTGAAAACATAATGGGGGATTGCTGAGCCAGTTCTTTTTATTTTCATATATACCTTTTCTTCCCTTCCCCCAAATGTGGATACGTGCATATGCAGGCAGGCAAACAGCTTACTTTTGATGGGTTGAAATATTGATCAGACTCTGCTGTGCCCCAGATTTTGGCCTAAAATGATGCTCCTTTTACACTGCTCTCCTTGGAAGAATGGGAACTAGGTTTGAGGTTGTGTACCTGAATCAGAAGTAAATAGGTAGGAGTTGGTGTTTCCAAGCTTGTGAATGGAATAGTCTAGACCTTTGATGCACTTAACGCTGATAGTCTACTTAAGAGTCCTGGGAGTTCAGCGAGTCAAAAAGCAGTAACTGTAACCATTTTTAGTTAAGCTTTGGCTAAAGAAAAGTTTAGGTTTGGCCATTTTCATATTCCCAGTCCAAGTTCAGAGTCTAGAAAAATGTTAGTTTTCCTCCTAACTTTGTTTGGGATGTAAGGACTAAATTGAGCTATTTCTGGTAATACCAGGGCCTACCAGAATTTCAAACAAAATACTTCAAGTGATGTAGGTTCCATGTGAACATCAGCTTGAATCTCTATCAGAATATGTCTAGGGGCGCCTGGGTGGCACAGTGGTTGAGCGTCTGCCTTCGGCTCAGGGCGTGATCCCGGCGTTGTGGGATCGAGCCCCACATCAGGCTCCTCTGCTATAAGCCTGCTTCTTCCTCTCCCACTCCCCCTGCTTGTGTTCCCTCTCTCGCTGGCTGTCTCTATCCTATCGAATAAATAAATAAAATCTTTAAAAAAAAAAAAAAAGAATATGTCTAATTGGGGCACCAGCTGGCTCAGTCAATAGAGCATATGACTCTTGATCTCACGGTGGTGAATTCAAGCTCCACGTTAGGCGTAGAGATTTTAAAAAGGGAAGGAAGGAAGGAAAGAAAAGAAAATGAAAGAAGAGAAAGAAGGGAGGGAGGAAAGAGAAGGAAGGAAGGAATTAAGGAAGGGGGAGGGAGGGAAGAGGAAAGAAAGGAAGGGAGGGAAGAAGGAAGGATGGATCTAATTAGTGTTATCTCTAAACTGGGAGCCCTTAAGGGGCTGTTGTGATTAATCAAATTACAGATTTGAAACTACTTTATAAACTTTATTTTAAAGATTTATTTGAGAGAGAAATCAAGAGAGAACGCAAGCAGGGGGGTGGGGCAGAAGGAGAGGGAGAAGCAGACTCCCCCTGAGCAGGTAGCGCCATGTGGGGCTGGACATGGGGGTGAATCCCAGGACGCTGGGATCATGAGCTGAGCCGAAGGCAGAGGCTTAACTGACTGAGCCACCCAGGAACCCCACTTTAAAAACTTCAGGGTGTCCTACACACTAGGTTGTTGCTAATGAAAGTGAGATAGTATGTCTTTGTTGAAATGTAGTCAGGGTTTGTTTTAATTAGGTATGGTAAGATAATAGGCATGGAGACAACTGTTTTTGAAAGAAGAGTTAATTACTTATGAGTCCCAAGAGAAGGGGGGGAAGGCCACACCACTCAGGGCCACCTGGAGAAGGGCCTGGAGCAGCGGAAAGGGCAAGGGAAACCAGACTCTTGGTTTCTGAGGGAAAGAATGGGTGAAGCAGGATAGGCAACCTCTGGTAAGTTTAGGATTGGATTATTTGAGTAATTTCTGTGGGTTCTGGGCTATAGGGGTGGGCTCTAGCTGTTTGGTACTTGGCAGTAGGATGATTAGGGCAGGAGCAATAATTGGTTCAGTCCAGGAGATAAAGGAAGTGATTGGTGATAAGGGTTTTGGATTGGTTGGTTTACATATGAAAGATGTGTCCCCTGGGAGGGGCTTTCTCTCCAGGATTAGCAAAGCCCCTAAAATGTTAAAGCATCATAAAATATAGAAAATTTTAAAACAGTATTAATACAGTGTTTATCTTCAGTAATTACAACATCAGTATGATTGGGAATATATGTCCTAAGTTGCTGCTGACATTAATTTTGTTTTCCTTTTGTAGGAGGAAGAGGAGGAGGAGGAATTAGTGGTAAGAGCCGTCTCAGGTTTGGAACCATCTCAGTAAAAGGAAGTTTGAGCTTCGTGAAACTCTAAGGGCATTTTAAGGAGTCTTTACTTGACACCTTGGAGAGAACAGAAATGGAAATGGAAAAAGCCTTTAATACTTCCTTCCTGTGCTGTGGAGTGTTTGGGGGATGTGGGCTTGGGAAGCTGAGTCTTTTCTGGGTTTGGAGCTTCTTCAGTCATGGTGTCAGGGAGCAGAGCAGCATCTTGAGGGCCTGGTTTTCAATTATCTATCTGCTGTTTGCGATTTAATAAAAGACTCTGGAAGGAACTTTCCTTATATAGTCCTTCTCCATGTCAACATTGCCTTTCTGGCTGGGCAGCTGGGGTATGTAGGCCTGGCTGTCAGATGGGGGAATTCAACTTCACAGACATTAGATATCCCAAAATGCTGTGTTAACAAGTAAGGCCTCCTGTAGATCTACTTCAAGTTTGGCTAGGTTTCCTTTACCACCTTGTTTTTCAGATAGGACTGAGGCTTTCAGTGCATACTGGCAACCTTGGAAGGCAGGAATGTGAAACTTGCCCCTACCACTTAGCATCAGAATTGAATGGGAGACCCCATTCTGCCGTTTCTGGCGGCAGTGTGGCTCTGCCAGCTGGCCTTCTGCACGGTAATTCAGAGGCAGCACCTTGGTTTGGTGGTTGTATTAATCAAAGCAGATGGTTTATGGGTCTCCTCCTAAAACCCCCATTTCGGTTCTTGTCTGTGTTTCTCCTTCAGGATCCCCTAACAACAGTGAGAGAGCAGTGCGAGCAGCTGGAGAAATGTGTAAAGGCTCGGGAGCGGCTAGAGCTCTGTGACCAGCGTGTATCCTCCAGGTCACAGACAGAGGAGGATTGCACGGAGGAGCTCTTTGACTTCCTGCATGCAAGGGACCACTGCGTAAGTGAGCCTAAAATCAGGAAGGGGAAAGCTTACAGTGGCCAGGCAGAGTTGGTGCTGACAGCTTTTCCATACTAGGGGCAGATCTAGCAATAAGCATATACTTATTGGCCCGTATATGTCAGGTGCAGTGCTGAGCACTTTACATTAGTAATCTTACCTAATTCTACTACTTTTACTGGAGATAGGTCTCATTAGCCCCATTGTACAGATAAAAAACTGAGGCTTAAAGAAGAGAAATGATGTCCCAACTTGGACTGCTAAACATTGGGGAAGCTGGATTTTGTACCTTTAAAGAACAGGCTATTCTTTAAAATCATTTATAGGGGCATCTGGGTGGCTCAGGTCATGATCCCAGGGTTCTGGGATTGAGCCCCACGTCAGGCTCCCTGCTCAGTGGGAAGCCTGCTTCTCCCCCACCCTGCTTGTGTTCCCTCTTTCACTGTGTCTCTCCCTCTCTCTGTCAAGTAAATAAATAAAATCTTTAAAAAATAAATAAATAAAAATAAAAAATTAAAATCATTTATATCCTCCAGTATGTCTTGTAAAAAAGTTTTTTTTGTTGTTTTTTTTTTTTTTAAGATTGTATTTATTTATTTGAGAGAGACAGAGAGAGCTGGGGAAGGGGCAGAGGGCGAGGCTGACTCCTGCTGAGCAGGGAGCCCAACTCAACATAGGGCTTGACTCCAGTATCATGGGCAGAGCCATCCAGGCGCCCCCCCCCTTTTTTTTTTAAGTAAATTTGTATTTGACTCTCTTACATATGACAGGTATTTTAGAGAAATTACAGAGTGGGCAAAAGTTGGATATGAATACTTATATTAAAACCATTGGGTGGCTAATAAGCACATGAAAAGGTGCTTAACGCCGTTAGCTCTCGGCGGAAATACAGATCAAAACCACAAATGAGACACCAGTTCATACCCATCCTGGTAGGCATGATAATCAAAAAAGTAGGGAGAAATGGGTGAATGGGGTCAAAAGGTAAAAAGGAAAAAGTAAATGACTTTTTCTGCCCTGAAGAAAGTTAATGATCTCCACTCAACCAACTTTCTTTATGCTTCAACAATTCCGGGGGTGCTGGCTGGCTCAGTTGGTAGAGAGCACGCATCTCTTGATCTCAGGGTCTTAAGTTCAAGCCTCATGTTGGGCGTAGAGCTTACTTAAAAAAAAATCCAGTATAGGTGGTTCAATTCTGTGATATACAGGGGAAATACACAAATGCACACACATCTCCCCCCCCCCCATTAAACACATTGTGACAGTTAAGGAAGATATTTTATAAAGATAGAAAACTCTTAACTGAACTCGTACTGCCTAGAGATAACCATGTTTTTTTGTATATACTACCAGATTTTTAAAAATAGAATCCAAATACATTTAATATAAAATATGAATAGAGGCATTATATTCAACATAATTTTAGTGGAAAGAAGGAAAATTTATATATGAAATATGCATCTGTACTTCTCCATATCATTAAAAAAAATAGACCAGTGTTGGCGATGTGGAGAAATTGGAAACCTCATACACTCTGTTGGGGCTATAGATTGGTGTAGTCCTGTAGAAAACAGTCTGGCAGTTCTTCAAAAAGTTAAACATAGAGTTAATGTATGATCCAGTGATTCTCCTAGGTATATACTCAAGAGAAATGAAGACATTATGTCTATACAAAAGCTTGTACACAAATATTCATAGAAACATTATTCATAATAGCCAGAAAGTGGAAACAACATATATGTTCACCAATTGATAAGTAGATAAGTCACATGTTCACCAAAATGTGATATATCCATATAATGGAATATTATTTGGCAATAAAAAGAAATGAAACACTTTACTCAAAAAATTAAACTCTGCTATATGATCCAGCAGTTCCACTTCTGGTTGTGTACCCAAAGGAATTGAGACAGTTGAGTTGAACACTTACTTGTACACGCATGTTCATAGTAGCATTCAGAATAGCTAAAAGGTGGATGCAGCCCCAATGTCCATTGTGGTATATACCTATAATGAAATATTTACCCTTAAAAAGGGAAGAACTCTGACGTTACAACCTGTATGAACCTTGAAGACATGCTAAGTAAAATAAACCAATCACAAAAAGACAAATATGTCATTCCACTTAATGAGGTACCTGCAGTAATCAAATTTGTAGACAGAAAGTGGAATGGTGGTTGCCAGGGGCTTCAGGGAGGGGGAAATAGGGAATTCGTTTCAGTTTGGGAAGATGAAAAAATTCTGGAAATTGTTAATTGCTGGACAATTGGAGTTACTTAATGCCACAGAAATGTAGAGTTAAAAATAGTTAAAATGAGGGCACCTGGCAGGCTCATTCAGTGGAGCTTGCGACTCTTGATCTTGGGGTTGTGATTTTGAGCCCCATGTTTGTCATAGACTACTTACAAAAAAAAGTTAAAACGGTGAATTGTTATTTAAATACTTTATGAGCCAAGCACTGGGCTGAGATGTAGGAATGAGATAGGCATGGTCCCTTCCTTCACTTAGTTGAACCAGCATAGGAGACAAATAGAACACTTAAGTCTTTTGGGTATAACCTTCTCAGGTTGGCCTTCACTAATCCTCTATTTAAAGCTGCTATGCTCCCCCACCCACCCACTTTTTATTTTCCTCAGAGCGTTTATTACTGTCAGAAGTTTACCTTATGTGTATATTACATTTCTCTTATTATAATGTCTCCCTAAGTTTCCTACAAGACAGAGATACTGCCTGGTTTACCATTGTAGTTCACTCAGCACCTAGAACAGTAGCTGGCATATAGTGGATGTTACATAAATATTTGTTACGTTAATAAACACTGATATGGGAGGTGTAAGTTTCTATGGGGAAGATAGAGGAGGGACAGATTTGTGTGGGGACAGGAGTTTGTGTGGAGAAAGCTTACAAGAAATGACATGTAAACTTAAGTTCTAAAGGAAAGATAAAAGATTTTTAAAAAGGTAGAAAAGAGAGTTGTAGGTAGAAAGGAGATAGTATTCAGGTAACCGAAGGTAGTTCACTAGGGCTCAAGAGGGGTATGGGTGTGTGGGAACGCTATGGAGAGGGAAGAGGCAGAAGAGGCAGTAGTGTTCCAGGTCATGAAGGACCTTGTAAGCTGTGACATTAAAGCTGCCAGTTGATGACATCCTTTTCTTTCCCCCATCTAGGTGGCCCACAAACTCTTTAACAGCTTGAAATAAATGTGCGTACTTCACCCCAGCCTTCATCACCCGGGCATCAGGATATTTTGTGGTTTTGACCATGCCATTTGTTTCTTATCTGTGTTAACTGTACATTCATGTGAACCTCATGGATTTTGGCTTAGGCAAGTACCTTCTGTGTAATTAGCAGTGATTCCTCTTAATAAAGTCCAGTAATCTGCAGACCTGCTGCTTCCTTTCCTTTTTTTTTAATTTGAAAATGTCAAACATATGACTAGGTCGAAAATAATCAACTCCCATGTAGCTATCACCTAGCAAGTATGTATCTCTCTCTTTTTTTTTTTAAGATTTATTTGAGAGAGAGAGAGAGAGTATGTGTGCGCTTGGGGGGGGGGAGAGGGACAAGCTGACTCCCTGCTGAGCAGGGAGCCCGACATCATGACCTTAGCCAAAGTCAGACACTTAACCAATTGAGCCACCCAGGCACCTGTAAGTATGTATCTCTTAATGATAAGGACTTTTAAAAGTTTACCTTGATGCCATTATCACAGTTAAAATGAACAGTGATGGCTTAATTTCATTGGATACCCAGTCCTCATGAAAGTCTCCTACTACAGAAGTGTCTTTTGACAGTTTTTGGTCTCAGTGTCCAACAAGGTTGCTTTTTTCTTTAAAAAGATTTTATTTATTGGAGAGAGAGAGAGAGAGAGAGAGAGCATGAGTGGGGGGAGGGGCAGAGGGAGAAGCAGGCTCCATCCCAGGACCCTGGGATCATGATGTGAGCCGAAGGCAGATGCTTAACCGACGAGGCTACCCAGGCACCCCACAAGGTTGCTTTTTAAAAATACACATTTTTTTTAAAGATTTTATTTTTTACAGACCTAGAGAGCACAAGCAGAGAGCAGCAGGCAGAGGGAGAAGCAGGTTCCCTGCTGAACAGGGAGCCTGATGTAGAGCTTGATCCCAGGACGACCTGAGCTGAAGGCCGACGCTTAACCAACTGAGCCACCCAGGTGTCCCAAAAATATACATATTTTAAAAAGGAGTGAGGAGGATATAGGTTTGTGAGGGGCAGGATACTGGATTCCAAGAAGGGTAAGAAAAGGGTGCCTAGGTAGGCATGCTGGCAATGGGAGATTGGTTACATACGTACAGCAGTGAGGGAGACCCCTAGTAAGTTAATATATTGAAGGTAATAAATGCTAGCAGAGAACGGAGTTACAAATAGGGAAAAGGAAAAAAAACAGAAGGAACCTCGCTGTGGTGAGGTATTTATAAACTAAATAAATACAGATTTCAATGTAAGTAAATATCGAGGCCAGTATGTATATGTAGGGAATATATATTTCTCTAGCTCAGCCCACCAAGAGGGCTTCATTGGCTAATAAAAGGAACCAGGGCTCCTTGGAGAAATGGATGGTTCCAAGGCTGGGAAAGTACAAGATAAGCCTGGAACATTTTGTTGTTTGTTCCAGAAAGAAGAAAATGCTCAAAGAACAATAGGGACATGTCAGAAGTGCACAAAGACCACTAATCAAATCTAGAACAATGTGAGCATCAAAACATATGGTAGTACTGGATTTAAACTCATTGAATAAAATAATCGATGAATCAATACTAATAGAAATAAATGAATCAGTTGAAAGTTAGGTGAGGAAGGTGATACGTATTAATTACAAAAGGAGAATATACACACTATAGCTTAAATGAAAGGTGACATTGCCACTAAGACAATCTGAGGGATTATGTTTGCAAAAAATGGGGCAAAGGGCCACTTGAACCTAGAAGCTCTTTCAATCTATTGTCCTAGCTACAGGGATGGCCAGCATTTCCCAGCCATTTCTGATTTAGAACCCATTTCAGGGTAATGGATAATCTCACAAATACCTTTATAAATGGTGGCACTGTATTTGTTGTATGTAATCTGATTATTTTCAAACATCTCATTAAAATTTCAAACATACAGCAAAGCTGAAATTTTACAGTGAACATCCCTAAACTCATTACTCAGATTTTAGTGAATGGTTAGTAATGTGTTAATTAGTGTTACTACAGAAAGGAGAAATTACCCAGAGAAATAGCTCCAGAATTCTGCTTAGAGGATGCTTGAGTCTGTTGCCAAATATTAAGCTGCATGTGAATAGGGCAAAACTCCGTTTAGCCAGGCAATGAACTACTGGGTACCTGTAAACTGAATAATTCCCAAAGTTAACAGAAGGGTGGGAGATGTTTGAGTTTTGACCAGCTAATGTGGGGGGTTCCTATCGAACTTGTTGAACACCTGGAGCATTGAACTTGAACTCCAGAAGAGGGCGCTTCAGCAGTAGGGCTAAAATTAGCCCTAGAAAGAGGCCACTAAGATAGGCTATACCCCATCTTAAAAAGGAAAGGATCAAGCTGATTCAAAAAATAACCTGAATGCCTGCCAGAACAAAGTCCAAGACGTTTTAAAAGAAGTCAACAAAATCCAGCATTCAACAATGTAAATTTCACAATACCAAACATTCAATAAAAAAATCGCTAGACATACAAAAAAAGCAGACAAATGTGACCAGGAGAAAAATTGTCAATAAAAACAGACACATAAGATGATAAAGTAGTAGACAAGGACTTGGAAAGCTCTATTACAAATATGCCCAAGGATTTAATGGAAATGAACATAATGAAAGAAGTAGAACATATAACACGAATCAAATAGAAATTTTGGAGCTTAAAAGTACAATTATCTGGGGGTGCCTGGGTGGTTCAGTCAGTTAAGTGTCCAACTCTTGGTTTCGGCTCAGGTCATAATCTCAAGGGTTGTGAGATTGAGCCCCAGATGGCCTCCTTGCTCAGCGCCAAGTCTTCTTAAGATTCTCTCCCTTTCCCTCTGTCCCCCTTCACCCCTGCCCCCACTCATGTGTTCTCTCTCTTTCTAAAAAAAAAAAGTATAATATCTGAAATTTAAAATTCACTTAACAAGATTGGCAAAAGATTACACACTGAAGAAAAAGAATAGGTGTACTTATATGTTCTTGAAGACACAGCAGCAGAAACTATAAAAACTTGAAGCACAAGAGAAAAAGAAACACTAAAAATAGAGGACAAGGAAAAGGTAAGCTGTGAGATAATATCAAATGGCCCAGAATAGGGGGGGGGTGGAGGGAAGGGAGAAAAAATTTTTTTTACCAAAATTAATTTTTGAAGTATACCAAATTACTTTGAGGAAATGTTACAAATGAAAGAACTTAAGTCGTTTTGGAACAGAAAAAAAAATATTTGAAACAGTAATGGTTGAAATTTTCCAAATATAATAAAAATTATAGGGGCGCCTGGGCAGTTCAGTCGGTTAAGCATCTGCCTTCAGCTCAGGTCATGATTCGCAGGGTCCTGGGATCGAGCCCCACATCCGGCTCCCTGCTCAGTGGGGAGCCTGCTTCTCTCTCTCTCCCTCTGCTGCCGCTCCCCCTGCTTGCGCACACACACTCTCTCAAATAAATAAAATAAAATCTTTTAAAAAAAAGAAAATTATAAACTCACAGTTCCTAGAAGCTCAACACACTCCAACCAGAATAAAATAAAGGAAATCACATCAAGTCACTTACCCCAAATTGCTGAAAACTAGTAATAAAAAGAAAATCTCAAAGATGCATTACATATAGAGGCACAACAGTAAGAATTCCTACCCACTTCTCTTAAGAAAACTCATCTTTAAAGTGCTGAACGAAGTAAATTTTGATTCCAGAATTCCATATCTAGTGAAAATATCCTTAAATGAAAACAAAATAAGGGTGTTTTAAACAAATGAAAGGTGAGAGAATTCATTGTCAGCAGACTTGGACTCTAAGAAAGATTAATGGAAGTTCTTCAGGGGAAAAAAAAAAGATACTAAATGGAAACTTTGATCTACATAACGAAATGAACAGTCCCAGAAATGGTCAATAAATGGGTAAATAGGGGAAGGAAGAAAAAAAAAAGAGAGGGAGGCAAACCATAAGAGATTCTTAATGATAGAGAACAAACTGACGGTTGCTGGAGGGGAGGTGGGTGGGGGATGGGCTGGATGGGTGGTGGGTATTAAGGAGGGTACCTGTTGTGATGAGCACTGGGTGTTAAATATAAGTGATGAATCACTAAATTCTACTCCTGAAGCCAATATTACACCATATATATATAAATATATAATATAAGATATATATTATATATAAATTATATATTTATATGATTTATATTATAATTTGTATATAATTATATATAAATTATAATTTATATATATAATTTATATATATATTATATAAATAAAAACTTAAAAGTTATAAATAAGGGGTGCCTGGGTGGCTCGGTCGGTTAACGGTCTGCCCTCAGCTCAGGTCATGATCTCAGGGTCCTGAGATCGAGCCTCCATGGGGCTCCCTGCTCAGCGGGGAGCCTGGTTCTCCCTCTCCCTCTCCCTCTGCTGTTCCCCCTTGTACTCTCTCTCTCTCTGTGTCTCTCTGTCAAATAAATAAATAAAATCTTTAAAAAAAAAAAACTTAAAAAGAAACAAACAAAATAAATGGGTAAATAGAATAGATATTTTATCTTATTTAGAAATTTTATTTAAAAGGTAGTTAGCAATAAAAACAACACATTAAGTAGAAAGAAATTGTAAAGAATAGAAATCTATGAAATAGAAAAGGAGAAAACCAACAAAACCACAAACTATTTCTTTGTAAAGTTCAATAAAATAAACCTCTAGGTAGGCTGATAAAAGTACCGAAGAGAGAAGACACGAATTACCAGTATCAGTGATGAGCGAGGGGACATTACTGTAGACCCTACAAATCGGGTCGGCAGCCTTTTTCTGTAAAGATTCAGATAGCAAATATTTCTGGATTGTAGGGCATATGATCTCTAGAGCAACCACTCATCTTATCGTTGTAGTAGTAACGGAACCACACTAAATGAAAGGTGTGGCTGCGTAAAAATAAAGCAGTATTGCCAAAATGGGTGGAAGGCTGAATTTGACCTGTGCTGTAGTTTGACACCCCTTGCTAAACACACTAAAAGGAAAAAATCTGCCAACTTGCATGAAATGAACAAATTCTTTAAAAGTCTCAATTTTTTTTTTAAAGATTTTATTTATTTATTTGACAGAGAGACAGGGAACACAAGGAAGGGAGGGTGAGAGGGAGAAGCAGTCTTCCCGCCGAGCAGGGAGTCCAATGAGGGGCCCGATCCCAGGACCCTGAGATCATGACCTGAGCCGAAGGCAGACGTTTAACAGCTGAGCCACCCAGGTGTCCCAGTCTCAAATTGTTAAAACTGCTACAAGAAGAATTGGAAAATTCAAATAGCCCTATATCATCAGGGTTTCTCAAATTTTAGCAGTCTTGACATTTTGGGCTAGATAATTCTTTGTGTGGGGGGATAGGGTTTTCAGCAGTATCCCTGGCTTCTACCCTCTCGATGCCAGAAGCACCATCTAGTTATAATAATCCCAAATATCTCCAGAGGTTACCAAGTGTCTCCTGAGAAAGGGGCATCATCTCTGTTTGAAAATCACTGCCCTATATCAATGAAAGAAATTGAGTTCATAATTAAAAACCTTCTCTTTCTCCTCACCCTGAACTCGCCACCCCTGCAAAACAAAAACAAAACCAAAAAACACCCAAACACCCAACTCCAGGCCCAGAAGGCTACACTGCTGAATTCGCAAGAATTTAAGGAAAGGGGCTCCTGGCTGGCTCAGTCGGAAGAGCATGTGACACTTGATCCTGGGATTGCAAGTTTGAGCCCCATGTTGGGTGGAGAGATTACTTACACAAATAAAACTAAAATAATAATAATAACAATAATAATTATTATTTAAGGAAGGATTAATACCAATTCTATAAAAATTCTTTCAGAAATTATAAGTGAAGGGATACTTCCTGAACTCATTTTATGAGTTCAGCATTACCCTGACATCAAAATCAAAGATATTACAGAAAGAAAAAAATTCAGGTCAATGTCCTCCATAACACAGATGCAAAAATGTAACAATATATAAAAAGAATAATACATCATGAACTTGTATGTTTTTTTTACAGGAATGCAAAATTGGTTCATCATTTGAAAATCAGTCAATATAATTCATCATATTAATGATAAAGCAGAAAAAACATAGCAACTCAATAAATGCAGGAAAAACATTTGAAGAAAGTCAACAACCATTCATGATTTTTTAAAAAATCTTAGCAAACTAGGAAAGAAGGCAACTTTCTCAATCTAGTAAAAGACACCTGTTGTAAACAAAACAAAACTATAGTTAACATCATATAATAATGAAATACTGAATGCTTTCCCCTGAAGAATGGGCGCAAGTCAGTCTACGTAGGTAAAGACTTACCTACCTCCTGTATTGAACAGTGTTCTGTAAATAAAAAACAGTAAAATAATGCAAAAGAAAAAAAAAAGGATTCATATTGGAAAGAAGTAAAAGTGTCTTTATAGAAGACATAACCCCGTACATAGAACAGGTGAAACTATTTCCCAAAAAGTTACCAAAACAGAATTTAGCTTAGCAAGGTCTCAGGATGTAAGATCAATAAACAAAAACCAATTGTATTTCAATAGCATTTTCTTGAAAAATGAACAAAGTAAGCCTGTCACTTCAAAGAAAACAATTGATAGTACTAGTTGCCAGAGATAAAAATTGAGCTTTCAAGCAAAACTAGGATTTGGAGGAGCACCTGGCTGGCACAGTCAGTGGAGTATGCAACTCATATCAAGGTTGTGGGTTTGAGCCCCACGTTGGGTGTAGACATTACTTAAAATAAATAAATAAAATAAAATAAATTAGGATTTTGAAAAACTTGCACCCATTATTGTGAGCTTAAAATCTTCCTAATATTTAAAGACTTTCCTTTTTTTTTTTTTTTTAAGTTTTTTATTTATTATTTCTTTGAGAGAGAAAGCACAAGCAGGGGGAGCTGCAGAGGTAGAGGGAGAAGGAGACTCCCCGCTGAGCAGGGAGTCCAACATGGGGCTTGATCCCAAGACCCTGGGATCATGACCCGAGCTGAAGGCAGATGCTTAACCAGCTGAGCCACCCAGGCACCCCATTTAAAGACTTTTCTGATGAGATCAGTAGAGATATTAACAAATGTGATTTCTGATATTGTATAGTGAATGTGAAAACATATGGAAGATATACAGGACTCAGTGAACCTGATAATTTCCAAATAACCACTGTATGATGTGACAGAATCATGCTTGGGCAAAAGATTCATTCTAACTACAAGACAGATCAATGGATCTCAATGTAATAGAATATGAAAAGTCCTTTGGTATGGTTTCAGATTCCGCACTGCCACTGACTTTTAAGAAAACTACCACTTGTCAAATTTTTTTTTAAAGATTTTATTTTATTTATTTGAGAGAGAGCGAGCGAGCACAAGCGGGGGAGTGGAAGAGGGAGAAGCAGGCTCCCCACTGAGCAGGGAGCACGATGTGGGGCTCAATCCCAGGATCCTGGGATCATGACCTGTGCCGAAGACAGACGCTTAACCAACTGAGCCACCCGGGCACTCCATCCACTTGTCAAATTTTGACATAGCATCAAAGAATACTCAGTTATCTACATAGGCTATTAAAATATTCCTCTTGGGACGCCTGGTTGGCTCAGTGGGAAGAGCGTGCAACTCTTGATCTCAGGGTCGTGAGTCTGAGCCCCATGTTGGGTTTAAAATAATGCACTTGTAACTCTTCTGACTAAATTTCTTTTAGAAAAATATAACTATTTTTCATAAAGATATCTATATTACCATGCAATGGGTTTATTGTTATTTTTAATGAATATTAAAATTTTTTTGTTTTAATTTCTAATCCAGCAAACACTGATAGACAAATAAACAATAGCTTAATAATTCTTAAATTTTAAGAGTGTAAAGGTGGGGAGCTGGGGTGGTTCAGCTGGTTAAGCGTCTGCTTGGGCTCAGGTCATGATCCTAGGTGTTGGGATCCCTGCTCAGTGAGGAGTCTGCTTCTCCCTCTCCCTCTGCCCCTCCACCCCCACTTGTGCTCTCTCTCTCTCAAGCAAATAAATAAAATCTTTAAAAAAAATTTTAAAAAGAGTGTAAAGGGGTCCCAAGACCAAAAAGTTTGAGAATCATTGATCTAGTCCAACACTCTCTCTCTTGATCCCTTATTTTATAGATGGGTAAACTGAGGAGGCTTGGAGTTGGACGGGGTCCTTCATAGGGAGGTGGTGGTTGTGGTCCTGACACTCCACATTTGGTATAAACCTTTGAGAACAGGTATTCTGGGATACCTCCTATTTAGTGTATTCAATCTCTGTTTACTGGATCCTTCTCTGGATTTAAATGTCATGAGCCATTTCCTTCTTTTTCTTTCCTTTTTCCTTCCCTTTCTTCCTTTCTTCCTTCCTTCCTTCCTTCCTTCCTTCCTTCCTTCCTTCCTTCCTTTCTTTCTCTATTTCTCTTTCTCTCTTTCCTCTCTCTCTCTCTCTTTCTTTCTTTGCAAAAAGGTGTTTCTATTATAGCATGGGGACAGGACCGGTGGGCAGAAAGAGCTGCCATGAACTTTTTTTAAAAAAGGCTTTTCTCTATGTACATACCGCCCTCTATCTTACAACTGCTAGGTCCCTGTAACAAACTTCTCATCTTTCACTCAATCACTTCATTCAATAAATATTTACTGAGAGCCAAATATGTATCACACACAGTTCTAGGTGCTGATAATTCAACAATGAACATACAAAATCCTTGATTTTTAAAATCTTAACTCTAGTGAGGGCAAAAAACGGTAAGAAAAATTGTCCAGAACTTGTAAAGGGGCAGAGGAGAGTTATTGGGTGCTCCTTCCCTGTAGTGCTAGGGTATACCTTTGATAGACTTTATATTGACTAGGCTACTGCAGGACTTCGTAGGGGTAAAGGTTAACTTGTAGAAAACAAATGGCAATGTAAACGATTCCTAGCCATAGTAATGCAACTGAATTTTGATCAGTAGAGATGGAATAATCCCAAGCACTACAGTTTATTACTTAATAAGATATTAACGTTTTTGCAAATATTAGCAAATTCACTTCAGTATTCCCTTGGCTGATAACCTAAATCTCTAAAACTCAAGTTCTCATTTGAACAAGTCTTACCATCTAACTGGTTCCCTCATTATTTAGGATAATAATGCAGGAGCAGTTTATTATGATAAATAAAATCTTTGGCATTTGTTCATTTTATCTTTGTATAAGAATTATGTTTCCAACCTTTTGAAAATTATAATTTAGCAGACTGTATGGAAAAAATACATGTTACAATAAAAGCAGGTTAAGAGGACAGCTATTAACTGGTGGTGTAGCATGTACTAGTTTAAACAGACGCGGCCAATCAACAAGTCCTGTAATTCTCTCTGAATTGTAAGTGCAATCAATCCTTTTCTATCTTCACTGGCGCCACACTAATCCAGAACCATCTTCTCTCATCTCATCTCTCTGCCGTAATCCTATTTACTCCGATCATCAACTGTCAGACGATTTTTCTTTTTTTTAGTGAAAAACACAAGATTCTATTTGTGATATTTAAAGTTTTGGTAACTACTCCTGTAAATGTCGAAATAAAGGTGTATGTTTGTCACTGGAACTTAACAACTCACATTAAAAATAATACAGTTTGAGCAAAGGTTAAAAATTCCTTCATTCACATGTAGCTATGACAGTTCACAATCCATAAAATACTGGAAAAGCTCATAGTGCTACAACGGTTCTTCACTACTTCTAATTTTCTATGGTAGTGAAGAGATCGTTTGTTGTCTTAAAATTCACATTTGCTTCATCACTCCTGTAACTCCAGTAAAAATGTACCCAAATCTCCTGCCTTCTGAAAGTGACATGACTCTTTGATGGAGTTTGAAATAGTGGCTGATTACTTTTGAATACTTAAGCTCCACTGGTTGACAGCTCACATCTGTACTTCTCACTGCCCAGAGATCAGAGATCCCCACGACACCCTCCTTGGGCTCCAGTAACTTGCTGGAGCAGCTCACAGATCGCAGGAGACCCCTTTTCTCACTAGATCACTGTTTTATTATTAAAGGATATAACTCAGGACAGTCAGATGGAAGAGATGCATAGTGCAAGGTACAGATAAGGAAAGGACACGGAGCTTCCATGCTCTCTCCCAGCACTTCGGTGTATTCACCAACCTGTAAGCTCCCAGATGATCATTTTTAAAAACACCTATCTGATCATATCCTTCCTTTCTACTGGCTCCCTATGGTGGAGTCAAGTTTTGTGGCGCCTACAGCCTACACAATTCGAGGGCCCTCTTTAAGAAAAACAATACAATATTAAGGACAGGGCCTTGGAAGGGGCACTGCAAATGACAGGTTCTGAAACTTCAAGCTTCGTTAGCTTCACTATAAATCCGCCTCTGCCCACAAATCTGTCCTCGTTTTTCTACCTCGGGATCTTTCTCTCTGCAACTTCTGCTTGGAAGGCCCTTCCCGCCCCTTCTGGCCTAGCTCAGTACTCAACTGTCAGCTCCGCATCCTCTCTGTTCCCCCAACTGGGTTTGGGGCCTTCACGGAGTCTCTTCCAGTGCTCCAAGCACCCAGGCGGAGGCATCTTTCCGCGCGAGTGGTCGCTCTCTCGCAACACCCACAGAATATCCCTGGCGGGGCGGGGTTTGCACCCGGTTTGTAAAGATGGTCTGAGCCCCGGAACAGAGACCGCCGGAATTCCCGCCTATTCTCGCCCAGATTGGCGCCACTACCTCTCCGGAACCCGCGGGTCCGCCGTTGCGGTTCCGGTCGGAATTATTCGGCGGTGCACATCGATATGGCTGCGCTGGTAGTGAGAAGCGTTCGGGACGTGCTGAAGCGTGCACACTTCGCGACCATCCCGCGGAGACATCGCCATAAGAAGAAATGGGTAAGGTCCGACCGGTGGCCCAGGAGGGAAGAGCGACAGCGGCCTGTTGCCGCCGCCCCTCGGGAAACTTCTCCAACCCCGCCACTTGCCACCCCTCTTGGATAGGTTCACCGCTCCCGCCCCTCTGGAACGCCGGCGGCCTCTTGTCCCCGCCCCTCAGGCAGCGTCACTAGGGTCCTCCCTTTCACGTTTGTTACGTCTTCGCTTCTATCCTCCCTTTTATTTCGTTACAAGACTTGGGCTGTCGCTCCCGTTATGTCTGAGTCCTCCTGACTCCGCCCCTCTAAGTTACGTCATCACCGCCGCCCTCATTCTTTCAGTTATGTCACCGCCCCTTGTTCCCCAGCTCTCGGTTACCTTCCCCTTGGCCCCCACTATCCCTTCCACTTCCCCTCCTCCCTCTCCCCCTCCCTCCCCTTCTTTCCTACCCCGTCCCCCCCCCCTTTCTCCCTCCCTCCATGACCTCTTCTCCGCCTTTCCTCCTAGAACTTTCAGCCCGGCCGCCCTCACCCCTCGAAAAATGTTTTAGCGACAACCCCTTCCTTCCTGGGTCTCCGCCTCCCTCCGGGAAAGGATTCAACCCCATCCTCACCCTCGAGCTGCCTCTGGCGCCCAGGAAAGGTTACAGCGATCACCCTGCCCACACTCCTGGCCTTTCCCCAAACCCAGGCAAAGGGTGCAGCGACTCCCCTCACTCACTGGACTCTCCCCACTTCTCCCGAGACCCTTTCTCTGGCCTCACCTATAGGCCTGGAATTTCTACCCTAACCGCTACGCCCCCCTCCCTACCCCGACCGATTCCCTCCCCGCCCCCACCGCCCCCCTCTCCACCTCCACAGCCTCCGCTGCGCCCGGGGAGATGTTCTTTTGAACCCTGTTCACCACTCCTTGGAAGGCCTTTCTGCCGCGAGCCTATCCTCTCGTGTTCGCCCCCTTCAAGCCCTTCTGGGGTCACCCCCTGTTCGTCCACGCAGCCCTTACTGCAGCTGGATCAGTCCCCCGAGAACACCGCGTCCCTGTCCCCGAAGCCCTTGCACTGACCAGCAGACTTACCTCTGTTATTGTGGTGGATACCCTTCAGTCCTGGTAACCAGCCCGGTGACTTCCCCTACTCTCCGTCAACGGCCCTTGGGAACTAGCCCGGTGACTTCTCCTATCCTCCCTCATGGGCCTTTGGAAACTGGCCCCATGATTTCATCTTCCATCACTCCTGGGTCCCAGGGAACTTGCTCCATCATTTCACCTACGCTTACTCATAGGCCCCTGGGAACTGCCCTCATTATTTCACCTCCTCTTGCTCACCGGCCCAGGGAAATTAGATCTGTAGTTTCCCCACCCCTTTCTCACAGGGTTTTGGAAACTGGGCCCGGCATCTCCCCTCTGCTCTGTCCCTGGTCCTCAGGCAGAAGTTATAATGACCCTCCACCTTGCCCAGCATCTTCCCCACGCACTGGCAGCTTTTGCCATAGCCACCTTAAGCCTCCAGACCCTTGTGAACCTAAACCACAGCTTGACCTGCTCCTTGGGAAAAATTGCTGTGGCTCCCCACTTGCTTCTCAGGCAGGCACATCTGGCTCTCCCAGCTCACCTCGGGAGGGCTCTTTTCATTATTCCCATTTTTCTCAAGAGGCCCACATACCTGCCTCTGGTAGCCCTTGTTGTGCCGTCCGCCTACCTGCTGGGAGTACTTGTTCTCCTTGCTCACCCCAGTCCCAGGCTCCCGTGAAGCCTTGCTTCGAGTCTCTTTTCACCTGGGAGACTGGTGGGAGCTCTTGCCTATTTGTAGAGCCAGGCACCACGATTTCTTGTCCCCCCCGTCCCCAGGACCCACCTCTTCCCCTGTCCTCGCACTGTCCTTATTCTGTCTTCTCCTTCCCTTCACCCCTGGGCAACCAGTGTATAGCTCCACCCCAGTCACCCCCCCACAGAAGCTATAACGAACCCCCTCTCCCTACCCCAGCTGGCCCACAAGTGAAAACCCCCAAATCTGCAGAGTTAAAACAACCACGTGCTCTCCACAGATGTCGCTCCCTGATCAACCCTCTCCAGCACACTCCTCTTGACCTGCCCAGGCCCCCTAAGGCCAGTGTCTCTCCTCCACCTCCCTCCTGCCCTTCTGGTCCTTCTTGTATGGTGACATCCATGACGACTTGCTCAAATCCCTGCCCCAAAGTACTTCCCCAAGGAAATGCCTTACCTACTGTGATCCCTAGAACCCTCAAACCTGTTCTCCCCACTTGTCTTCCCCTTCGCCTTCCTTTTTGTCCTGTCCCACCCAATAGTTATGTTCAGAGCACCTCCTGTGGACTCCCCATAGGACCCCCGTGCAGTACCCATATATATTCTGTGGTTCCCCCGACCTCTGATCCCTGCCCACTCCTTGGGCCCCCTCAGTGCCATAAACTGACCATGGTGCCCCCCTGTGGCATCTATAGCACTCCCAGGGGCCCACCCCAACCTCATCGCCAGCCTGTGCCACCTCCCTGTTCCACCCACATCTATTCTTTTATCCCTTTGCGAACACCCTTTGATCCTCAAAGTTTACCTATTGCCCCCCAAGCCCGGGGCCACCCTGTGGCCTGTGATACTGTGCCCTGTGGCCTCCATGTCTACTCTGTGGCTCCTCGAGGCTGCTGCAAAGAGCCCCCCAAGGTTCCCTATAGCTGTCCTTTGCCTTCATCCAAGACTTCCAGCTGTAGCACTAATCTCAGCTGTAGTTCAACTGTTGTTATTAGTGAATGCCAGAGTAGTGACAGCCAGAGCGAGACTATCCACCAAAGCAGAAATCGGAGCCAGAGTGAGAGTACCTACCACTCCAGCAGAAGTCGAAGTCAAAGCAAGAGTCTCCATCCTCAAAGAAGTCAGAGCGGGAACAGGAGTCCCAGTCGAAAGAGGAGTCGGAGCCGGAGCAGTAGTCCCCCCCAAACCATAAATCAGGATAAGAACGAGAGTCTTCAGCGTAACGGAAATCAGGGCCAGAGTGAGAGTTCTCAACGTAGCAAAAGTCAGGGCACGGGCAAGAGTGCCCTCCATGGCAAAAGTCGGAGCCGCAGTAAGAGTCCCCGCCACGGCAAAAGGCGGGGCAAGAGCAAGAGTCCCCACCATAGCAGGAGCCGGAGCAAGAGTCCCCGGCCTGGCAAAAGTCATGGTCAGAGCAAGAGTCCCCGACACAACAAGAAATGAGGGCCAGAGGAAGAGTTGTGACCAAACCAAAGTGCAGGCCAGAGCGAAATGAATAGACAGTAATAGGACTGCTAGCCCGAGCGAGTGTCCCAGCTGTGGCAACAAGGACTGACCCGAGGACCCCTCAGCTGACGTCTTCATTTTCCTTTTAATCTGCGTTAATGCTCTGCAAGCCTGAATCCCGTCCCTCTCTGCTACCCCCCAGAAGTCCCCATTTTGCTGTACACCACAAGGTTTCTAACAGTTCTCCTTATCCCACCTTCCTGGGCTCTCCCCAAATGACCCTCAACCCTGTGATTCTGAGCATTGTGCTGTCAGTCACTGCATGACCTTAGGTAAGTTACCTTTATCTCTCCATCAAATATGGAAGGTTGATATCTTTTGTATCCCACCCAGCTGTCTGTCTTTTGTGGTGCTCACATAAGCTAGGAGACAAGAAAATGCTTTAGAAGACGGAAGGGCTGTTCGGAGAGAAAGCATCTTTTGTTTTTAAGGCTGAAGCTTCCCCCAGGTTCTTCATAGTTTCTTCCAGCCTGCTGTAGACTCTCCTCAGGAGTCCTATCCTGAGCTCCCATTCTCTTAAGTTCTTTTTACTCCCAGGCCTCAAGGATTGCCCCCTTTCTTGGTGACCCACACATGCCATTGTGAGAGCTACAGCTTTCTTTCTCACAACCCTGAGACAGAAAGGCCAGCTCCCCGCTACTTTCTCTTTCATACTTCTTTTCTGGCTGGCAGAGGCAGGATGCAGAGGCAGGAGCGGGCAGTGGCTGGGTCCGTGTTTACCGCAGGGCTCTGAGGTATTGGTGAGGTCAGGTGGTAGGGGAGAGGCAAGACTGGAAGACCAGTGAGCCTGTTCTTTTCCTTTCAGGCTGCCACAGAGCCCAAATTTCCTGCCACTCAACTGGCTCTGCAGAATTTTGACATGGCCTACAGTGTGCAATTTGGTGATCTTTGGCCGTCCATCCGGGTCAGTCTCCTTTCAGAGCAGAAGTATGGTGCGCTGGTCAATAACTTTGCTGCCTGGGATCATGTGAGTGGTGAGCTGGAGCAACTGAGGGCCAGGGACTTTGTGAAGGACGCCTTCTCCCATGGGGAACTGGAGCCCGAGGGTGGCCAAACTCCAGCTCCAACTCCAGCTTCCGGGGCCTACAGCCCGAACCTTCGATGCTTCACTTTTGCCAGAGGGGATGTCAGTCGGTTCCCTCCTGCCAGGTAGGATCTGGGGTTGTCCTAAGTGTCTGCTGGAAGTAGACAGAAAGAGACCCAGCTCTTATCCTGTTTAATAAGGATCACAATATTGCTGATATTGAGTGCTTATATATGCTAGGTGTTTTTCTAAGTGTTGTGCGTGCATTATCTCCTTTTGTTCTGTCAACAGCCCTCTGACGTAGGTAATATTACTGTTCCTCTTTTACATTTGAGGAGATAGGTGCAGAGAAGTTAAGGTACTTGCTTGCTTTAGGTCCCTGAGATAGCAGGTGGTACAGCTAGTATTTAGACCCAGGCAGTTTGACCCCAGGGCCTGTCCTGCTCTGCTGCCCTCTATGGAAGATAGCCATCTCTAACTTGCACACTTACTGTACCCTCGACAGTTAAAATGTGTATTATTTACGACTGCTTTCTCATTTTGCCACCCATCTGAGTGAATAGGACAAGTAACCTCCTGGTACCAAAGAACGAGTGAGACTTACCTAGGGACACAAAGTTAGTACCAGAGGGGTTGGTGGTGAGGGGACTTCTGGTCTTCTCATCCAGTTCTCAGATGTATAGGAAGTTGAAGCCCTCATGGAACTTAACGGTCTAGTAAGGAAGACAACAATTAAGAAACTATTTATAATTGTGATAAGTGCTACAAAGGAAAAGTATAAGATGCTATGAAGTTTTATAATTAGGAGATCTAACCCAGTCTTTTCTGAGGAAATGAAATTTAAGCTAAGACCTGAAAATGAGTAGAAATGAAAGCTAGTGTCCTGAGGGTGGGGGTGGGGTGCAAGGCGACAGAAACTGGCACAGAACAGATTTTGGTTTTCTAGGCCATATGGGATTTTGGACTTTTTCTTTTAAAAGAAAGAGGGAGCCATGAAAAGTTTTAAGGTGGGGAATGACGTGACCAGATTTGAATTTTTAAAATTCTGGCTGCTGTGTGGAAAACAGATTGGAGAGGGGCAAGGCTATGTGTGACATATGAAATGGGGATGTAAATTAGTAAGCTTTTGCAATAGTTCCAGCTGCTGGCTTGAGGGCTTAAGGCTGCATGCTTAGGAAAACTAGGGGGTGAGGCTGGAAGAGTATGTGGGGGGGCCGTGTGTGGGAATCTTGAATGCCAGGAACTTACAGGTTTCAGAGAAGGGGATTTTCCTGATGGCCCAGGGTTGCTTATAAATGGCTAGACTTGCCAGGGCTGGATGGCTTCAGACCATGCACCATTTAGTCCAAAGTGCTGTAAATTGCCAAGATCTGTTCTAGAGAACCACTGGAAAGGGTTTCTGAGTAGGGAGAAGGCAATAATGCACAGTGGTTATAAGCATGGGCTTTGGAGTCAGGAAAACCTGGATTTCGATTTTGCCTTCATCACTTACTGGACATGTAGCTTTGGATAACTGACCCTTGGTTTCCTTAACTGGAAACTAATCTGGGAAAATAATGGCGCTAGTACTCTAGCTTATGTGCCAGCTGTTGTTCTAAGCACTTGACGTCTATTAATTCCTTTGATCCTCACAATAATCCTATCTGGTAGGCACTCTTATTACAGATGAGGACACTGATGCACAGGGAAGTTGAGGAATTTGCTGAGGCACACAGGTGTTGAGCAGCTGAGCTGGATTTGCGATCCCAGTCCGCCTGGCTCTGGACTTTGGGTTCTCCCGCCTCACAGCGTCCTAGTGAGGACTCAGTGCGGTCATGTATCTGAGACACTAGTACAGCACCTACAATATGGCGCTCATGAACAGTATCTCTTACTGATGGTATTCTTCTCATCAACATTCTGCTTCAGGAAGTTCATGTTAGTAAATTGGGGTGGGAGGGACATAGATTGGGGTGGGGTTGGAGATCAGGTCAGAGGCATTGGTTTTAGGTGGAACTGTGGACACAGCACCACGTGGTTTCCTAAGTTGCCTGAGGTGCTTAGCTTCTACTCAGAGAGGTTTGGGTTTCCTTCTTGTCTTGATAGGTTCCCTATAAATCAAGGGAATCCTAATCTCTCAGGAGGTCAAGGATGTGTTTAGGGAGTCCAGGAATCTCCTGAAATTGTCTGAAAATTTGTTGTGCTTTTTTTTTTTTTTTTTTGAAAGAGGGACTGTAGCTTTCAGCTGATTTTAAAACTGTCTGTGAACCAAAAAAAGGTTGAAATGACACTTTCAAAAGGAAGGAACTGATGAGAATGGGTTTCGTAGATCTGTGCTAGTGCGATAGGAATTCTGTACTTTTCTCAAATTTCTTGTTCTCCCGCGTGAGGTGTGAGGCACACAGTTTCAGGGACAAGCTAAGTGTGATTCGACTTTGAAAATATCCCACCGTAGTCTGAGCCTACTTGGGAAGGTGTTACGACCTCAAACCTGGGGACTGTAGCTCTCGTAGCAGACCCTCAGCAGTGCCGTGTCTCATGTCTTGTCACATCTTTCTCCCAGTGCCTTCCTGTCAGGGCAGCAAGGATCAGATTTCTGTCTCCTTGAGTCTGTCCCCAGTGGCTGAGCTGGGTCTCAGGCAGGAGAATGGCCCTTGACAACTGGCCTGGGAGTGAGAAGTCCTTCTGTGACCATTAGGTTGCTGTCTGTTGTGTCTACCCACATGGTTCCTGCCTGTCTTCATGCCTTGGACTCTTACTACAGTTTTCTCACTTTTGTCTGTTTCTAATTTGTTCTTTCTAGCCTACCTAGCTTTCTAAAACTCTATTCAGGTGATCGTGTCCCTTTCTTTACAAACTTTGGTTACTGCCTGCAGGTTACAGTCCAGACTCCTTAGGATAGGGTTTAAGGCTTTTTACAACCTGGCTTCTATCTGCTTTTCAACCTCAGTCTCATCCGCCTTGTATTTCTACTACAGCAGATTTCTCATTGTTTCTGAAAGGAGCTGTGAGTTTGCCTGCTTCCATGCCTTTTTTGTTCTTTTTTCTTCTCTTGGAATGCTCGTGTTTCTTCCTCCTTTCCTCCCTTCTTCCTTTCCTTCCCTTCCTTCCTTCCTTCCCTTCCTTCCCTTCCTTCCCTTCCTTCCCTCCCTTCCCTCCCTTCCCTCCCTTCCCTTCCTTCCCTTCCTTTACCTAACGAGGGCCTATTTCTTCATCAGGCCTGACTCAGGTAACTGTGAGAGGCACAATTGATGACATTCTTCTCTAAACCCACAAAGCGTTGTGTATCTTAATATGTAATCCAATAAGATTGAGTTCCTCCTATATGCGGGGGGTGTTTCAGGTGCTGGGGTTTTTATAGTGAACAGACAAAGTCTCTGCATTCTAAAGAGGGAGGAAGAGGAGAGTAGACACACACACACACACACACACACACACACACACACACCTGTACATATAAAGTGAACAATAAGTGCTTTAAAGAAAAGTAATGTAACAGAAATAGGAGGTGATGGGAGGAGGGGTGGGGTGCTATTTTTAGACAGAGTAGTCAGGGAATGCCAGTGACTCTCTGATGAGATAACTTTTGTGGAGAGAACTTTGAGGAGAGACTGAGAAAAGTGAGGAATCAAATCAGGGCTGTTCCAGGGAATAGTTTTGTGGGTAGAAAGTCAACCAGCTACAAAAGCCTTAGACTGGAGCGCACCCGACTTAATTAAGGAAGGACAAGATGGCTAGCTTGGCTGGATTAGAGTGAATTGATCTGTGGGTTGTTTGTTTTTTTTAAGATTTTATTTTTAAGTGATCTCTGCACCCAACATGGGGCTCAAACCCACAACCCCGGAGGGACCTTGGTGGCTCAGTCAGTTCGGCCTCTGGCTCTTGGTTTCAGCTTGGGTCATGATCTCAGGGTGCTGGGATGGGGCCCCGCATCTGGCTTTGCACTTGGCTTGTCCCTCTTCCTCCTCCTCTGCTTCTCACCCCCACCCTAACGCATGCACTGTCTCTCTTTCTCTCTAATAAGTAAAATCCTTAAATAAAACAAAAAAAAAAAAAACCCACAACCCTGAGATCAAGAGTTGCAAGCTCCACTGACTAAGCCAGCCAGATACCTCTCGATCTGTTTTATTTTTATTTTTTTAAAGATTTTATTTATTTATTAGAGAGAGAGAGCGAGGGAGAACATAAGCAGGATGAAGGGTGGAGGGAGAAGCAGACTCCCCGCTGAGCAGGGAGCTGGGTGCAGGGCTCGATCCCAGGACTCTGGGATGCTGGAATCATGACCTGAGCCGAAGGCAGATAGATGCTCAACCGACCAAGCCACCCAGGCGCCCCTCGATCTGTGATTTAAATGGGTCACTCTGGCTGCTGTGTGGAGAATGAGTGAGTGAGTGGTCTGAGAAATGCAGTTTTTGCTGAGGGGAACTGAGTAGCCCCTGAGGGCATCGACTTGGTGCCCTTGACTTCCATTGGGTCTCCTGACTTGCAGTTTGATTCTAAGGTGGTCTCTTCTGTTCTAGGCTTGGCAGCCTGGGTGTCATGGACTACTACCTGATGGATGCTGCTTCATTGCTGCCTGTCCTGGCCCTTGGCCTGCAGCCTGGCGACACTGTGCTTGACTTGTGTGCAGCGCCCGGGGGAAAGACACTAGCACTGCTTCAGACTGGCTGTTGCCGTAAGTCAGAGGGTTGGTGTCTTGGGCAGGGAGGGCTCCCTACCTCACCCAGGCAGGGGCCTCCCGAATAGGATGGGCTCTCTGGTCCCAGGGTCACAGGGGTATAGTGCTCGCTTACTAAGGTGGTGTATTTTTGTTTGCAGTTTTCTCCTCTCTTCCTTTGTCGGTTGACCAAGGAAGATTGCTGAGCTGAGCAAGGTCTCTGAAGGCAGATTAAACCAGGGCCCTGATCAATCTACACATGACACTTTCATTCCTCTGTATCTGTTTACTTTTGTCTCTAAGATTAAGTTAATTTCCTTGGTCCGCCAACTAAAGCAGTAAGATCTGGCTGCAGCCACCCTTTACAACTTTATGTCACTCTTCCCCAGACTGTGTGTGCTTCAGCCACGTTCTGCCACTGTCTTTTATTTGAATCAGCCTCCATCTTTTGCTCATGTTCCATTTTCTCTCTAGAATACCCTCCACCCAATCCCAGCTAGCCGGCCTGTAGCCTTTTAGCTTTCAAGCCTCAGCTCGTGTGTGCCACCTCCTGGAAGTCTTCCCTCATGACCTCTGCTGGCCGGTTGCAAAGTGATGCCTGTCTCCTTATGCCCCATGCCATGGCTGTCACCCTTGCAACTCTTAGCACATCAGCCTTGCATCAGAGCTTTACCGGGTATGCATCTTCTCCCTCTTTAAGAATGAATTCCTTGGCGACAGGCCCAAGTCTTATTCATCTCAGTGCTGCAGCCACCAGCCTGGCCCGTGTGCACTGTAAGTGTTCACTTCGGCTATCTACTGGCTGACATCCTGCCTTTAAACAGGCCGTGTTTTTTCCATGGAGACTCGAGAAATATCCAGATGGGGGCTGTTGTTTTTCCACTCACCCTGGAGGTCAGCCAGCCTTCTCTTGCCTTATGCCCTAGCCTTTTTTTGGGGGGGGCTGGCCCCTTCTCTTCCAGTTCTCGTCAGCCAGCTTGCGCAGTTTGGGTTAGCTTCCAGCCTCATGGTTGGCCCTATCGGTGATTGCAAGGTACCACATTTGATCTAACCTTCTGGAAGTGCAGAGGGAGAGGAGAAAAAGTGTTGATATGGTTTAATGAGTCCAGTGCAGGAGAGCCCAGCCTCTGTGCTTGGCTGTGCTGATCTGACTGAGTGCTGTGGGAATCCGTGAGAAAGGGGATGAGTGAGGTGGGGTTACTTGGAAGAGGAGGAACTTGAACTAAGAGGCAGAAGAAGGGTTGAGGAGAAGTCATTGAGAATTGCTCTTCTAAGGTATCCTAAATTACCCAGCGCCTTGCCCCCATCCCAGCTCCTTACCCAAGGGAGTCCTTCATCCCAGGGGAAGAAGGCAACTTTGAGTTTCCCTAGTTTAGCCCTCCTATTTTAGGGAGGGGGAAATTGAGTCCCGAAGAGATTAAATAACTTAACTTCTACCTGAGTTAGAGATAGAGCCAGAACTGGAACCCAGCTTTTCTATTCTCTGTTTATGTCCTTCTGCAAATTCCTCCTGAGCAGAGAATCTAATTTTTACTTCTTTAAGTGCCCTCAAAAATTGGGACTCTCTGTCTTTGTGGGAACACTAAGCTCGCTCATGGTGGTGATCACTCCCATAAGGTATAAGGTATGCACTCTCTAGTTTTTCACCATCGTTCTGCCTTTCCCTTTCACTTCTTGACCCTGAGGCTAGGTAGCTCACCATTTCTCATCAAGCTTGCAGTAATGTTTTTTCTTACAGTAGAGCCAAGAGCAAAGTGAACTATTTCTTGAACTTTGTGTCTGTCACAAAAGGGAAAGTAAAAGATAGCTGGTAAATCAGTTGGGATTAGGTTTGGTCCTATACAATAGAAAATCAATGAACTGGCCCATATAAGAGAGCTGGGATATTGGCAGTCCAGGGCTGGTATGGAGTGTCCACAATCGTCAGGGACTTGGGCTTCTTCTTTCTTTTTGCAACCTATTTTATTTCTGGCTTCCATCCTCAGGATTGCCTCCAGGTCCAAGACGGCTGCTAGAACTCCAGTTATCACATTCAAATTCAAGGCAGGAAGAAAAGATTGGGTAAAAGGGGCACATCTAATTGTGTTAGCTTCTTTTAAACATCTTCCCATAAGTCCCACACAATAATTATGCCTACAACTCATTGACCAAAACTTAGTCATAACTTAGTCATAAAAGGAGGCCGAGAAATGGGGCACATTGTTCCCCTTTCCCTCAAATAAAATTAGAGTTCTATTACTAAGGAATGAGAGGAAAATAAATTTTGGTAAATAATGTGTAGTGTCTGCCAAAGATGAAGAGAGAGACACATTTCAAAAAGTAGGAGAGAGCATACTTATATAGAAATATTCATACTTTGTCTACTTTATTTATTTACATATCCTCTCTGGCCTGCGTTTGTGGTTGCCTTTGTAACCCCTGCTCTAGAGTATTTGGTACTGTGCCTTGTACATAATAAACATTTCTTCTCCACTTGCCTCTGCCCCTGGGGTCTGCATTGATTGGCTATGCCCAAGAATTGGTCTGACTCTCCATCAGCACCATTGCTGGTGGGATGTTTCATGGGGGAATGGCCTTGAAGTTTCTTTATTCTCACAGGCATAAAATGTCCCTACTGCCCACAACCATCTATCGATTCAGTGCAACCTCTATCAAGGTTCCAATGGTATTTTTTTCCAGAATTAGAAAAAACAATGCTAAAATTTATATTCCCACAGGCAATCTCGCTGCCAATGATCTGTCCACTTCTCGAACAGGCAGACTACAGAGGGTCCTTCACAGCTATGTGCCTCAAGATATCAGGGATAGAAATCGAGTTCGAGTCACCTCATGGGATGGCAGGAAGTGGGGAGAACTGGAGGGGGACACCTATGACCGGGTGAGTGATTGCTGACCTGAGACATCCAGCTAGCCAAATCTGGCCTTCCCAATCCAGCTCCAGGCTTCAGCGGGTAGGATCCAGCCCTCCATATTTGAGGACGAAGGGCCATTTCTGGACCTGGCCAGCTCTCCATGGGTGATTGGGAGAACACAGCCATCCACACAGTCATTGGTAGTATCTTCATTAGAGACAATTAGCAGGAAAGAGTTTGAACCTGACTGAGTGGGAAAAGGGTTAGTAGACTTATTTTACTTCTCAAGTCACTTGGTTGCTCAGGAACTCTGATTAAAATGGGTATGAATAAAGTAATTTATTTTTGAATATTAGTACAGCAGATGGTGCAAAATTCAGAAGGTGCAAAAGGGTATCTAGTGAGAAGTATGCTTCCCTTTTACTCCTGTCTCACAGCCATCTCCTTCCTTTCCCCACAGATGACCATTATTTATATTTTCTACTGTATCCTTAAGATCTATCCTTTGTGGATATACAAATACAAATGTGTGTGGTTTGTTTTTTTTTTCCTTTAGAGAGAGTGTGTGTGCATGTGTGTGTGTGAGCAGGGCAAGGGGCAGAGGGAGAGAGAGAATCTCAAGCAGGCTTCACACTCAGCCTGGAGCCCGATGCAGGGCTTGATCTCACGACCCTGAGATCATGACCTGAGCGGAAATCAAGAGTCGGATGCCTAACTGACTGAGCCACCCAGACGCCCCAATGTGTGTGTATTTTTGAAAAAAGGAGTGGTGGTGTATTATTCTCACTATTTGAACTTTGTAGTCATTTCATTTAATAACGTACCCTGAGGTTCAGTCCTTTTCAGTTTTATGCTTTTTGAGTATCATTGCTGGATTTTGACAGGGGGTAGTAAATCACTCCCTGTGGAGCTTATGTCGGCTTCATTTCTACTGGTAATGCGGGAGAGTACTGTGTCCTCATATCCTGGCACCACTGGTGTAATTAAACTTTTGAGGTTTTGCCAAACTGATAGCATCTAATTTATATTCTCTTATTATGAATGATGTTGAAAGTCATTTCCTATTTTTAAGTTATTTGCATTTTCTTTTAATTGGCATGTTCTTAAAGTATTTATTAAAATGTATACTTCTAAAAATACAAATGTATCGCTATTGCCTCTCTGTTGTCATCTGACTGGTTGATCTAATCTGTCCAGTTCTCACCATTCTGCCTCAACCACCCTAAGAAACTGAAAGACCAAGGCTTATAGAATCTGGGAGAGGTTTAAGAGGCCTGCTTCTTGCCTCTGTAGGAATCCCCGATTCAGCTTTTTTGACTTGGAGACAGCAGAACAGAGTGGGTAGAGCATGACCTCTGCTGTCCACCTAACTTGTGTCTATACCACAGGGCTGCCACTTACTGACTTTTGCAAGGTACTTCCTCTTGCTGAAATTTCAGCCTCTTCATTTGTAAAGGAGGGAATGTTGCTATGTAGGATTATGCAGATGATTCGTAGAGAGTATTTGAGGAAAGCACTTAGCATAGTACCTGGCCATGAAGATTCAACGCCTGGCTATCATCGTTCCTCAGCCTGTGCTTGCATGCTTCCATTATCATTAATTTACTTGGAGTTTCTGCTTAACTAAAATTCACAGATCTCTTCCATAGATGATTTTTTTTGGAACATAAATATAGGACGTTTTCTTTTGTTTTTGTCTTTTGTGCCTAGCACAGAGTACAGGCTGTTAGAGAACACATGAACGATTTTATATTTCTCACTTTAAAACTTTTCCATATTGGATATGATGCTTCAGCATAAAATAACTTTGAATCCTGATCCTGTTACTCAGTGTGTTAGCTACCTTCTGGGCATTCTGTCACCCATAAATTAGATGTTTCATTCAAATAGCTAAGCACAGTGCCAAGGACAGAGCCCTAAAGCATGAAAGACTTCTTTCTAGGAGCACCTGGCTGGCTCAGTTGGTAGAACACGGGATTCTTGATCTCAGCGTTGTAGGTTCGAGCCCCACATTGGGTGTAGTGATTACTTAAACTCTTGAAGAAAAAAAAAGACTTCTTTCTAGGTCAATATCAGTTATTTAATTGTAGTTATTTGGGTATTGGCTTTGGCTTTTTGACCAGCCATGAATATACCTAAATATACTGTTTTCTTACTCATTAGTTCACAGTTTTAACTGGTTGCTACCCAGTTAAAATGAGCAGCTTTGTCAGGCACTCTGCAATGGAAGGATGGGCAGAGGGAGCACTGTGGGAAATCTCTCAGGGCAGGGGCCTGAGGGACAGAGCCTGTAAGGAGCTCCAATACCGTACCCTTTACCACTTCTGGGCAGGTGCTGGTGGATGTACCCTGTACCACAGACCGCCACTCCCTTCATGAGGAGGAGAACAACGTCTTTCAGCGGTCGAGGAAGAAGGAGCGGCAGATGTTGCCTATGCTTCAGATGCAGCTGCTCGCGTGAGTAACAGATTTACAAATCCTCGGGCCTTTGCGCCTCAGTGCTCCGGGGGGGGCTGGTCACCTGGGGGATTAGAAACTCTTGCCACAACCATTGCCCACAGAAGGGTCTTCAGACCAAGGAACTACCTGGAGGAGACAGACAAGATAGGAAGGTCCTCTGGAACATGAAAACGCTATGGTAGGACACACATAGGGTGGGCCGCCCAGATTCATTTACGTTACCTGACCTCCATGCTAGTCCCAGTTCCAGTGAGTAGCACGAGTTTGAAAGCTAGAGAAAAGTTACTGAAGTCAAGGCTCTGTAGGGCTGGTAAGGATTCAGTGCATAGCTAGCATCCGAGTTTGGATCATCACCAGAGTCAGAGTTCAGGGGATTGCTTCCGGAGGAGAGCCCGTGGAGTAAGGCCGGGTTGCTCTCTGCTTTGAGAATGCCTCTTCTGGTGGTATCTCTGTGGAAGGGACTTCAGAGGCTAACACAGCTGCCCATCCCACAGTAGACTCCACTATCCATGCTTCCAGCTCTCCTTGTTGCCCTTCTGCTCCTGGAAAGCTCAGTAGTCACTGTTTTTCTCTCTTTCTGGTTTCAGGGCTGGACTCCTTGCCACCAAACCAGGAGGGCATGTTGTGTATTCCACCTGCTCACTCTCACACTTACAGAACGAGTACGTGGTGCAAGGCACCATCGAGTTCCTGGCCAATCAATACAGCATCAAGGTTCAGGTGGAAGACCTGAGTCACTTGCGAAAGCTTTTCATGGACACATTTTCTTTCTTCCCATCCTGCCTGGTTGGGGAGCTGGTAATCCCAAACCTCTTGGCCAATTTTGGGCCTATGTACTTTTGCAAAATGTGTAGACTGCCATAGCATCACCCTGTTCCCAAAGTCCTGGTGTAGGAGAGTCAAGGGTATACTCCCGTAGAGGCTCCAGAAGCTGAGACTAGTGGCAGAAATGCACTGTGGGTCCTATCTCCATCCTGTTCAAGTCTTTCTATAGACAGTTTTCAGCGTTAGAAAGTAGAGGAGTTTTTCTGTCGTGCTGTCCAATTGTGGAGCATCAGCAGGTTTCTAACTCACTTATTATGCCCCCTCCCCCCATTTCTAAGCTTGTGCTAAAGGTTCCTGCCCCATTAAGAGCTTAGAGGGAGAAGCCAGTGAGCAGGCCCACACTTTAAGCTGTAAACTCAGGAAGAAGCATTTAGCCAATAAAACTGTTGAAGCTCCATACAGCTGGGGCTGTAGTTGGGTCCTCCTGTCAGTCCAAGTACTGTTAGTGCCGTTTGTACCAGCTGCTAGTATTGAGCACCAGCTCCGAGGACCCCAGCGCCCAGGACCCCAACGCCCAGGAACTCAGCCTGGTGGCAGACCTCTGGTTACAGAGCACCTCTCACACTCGAAGTGAGTTCTAGTGTGATCAGTCTTCAGCAGCCCATGGGCTCAAACAAGCCTCCGTAGTTCCTTCAGACAGCCCACGATCTAATTTAAGGAACAAGCAACTAACAACGTTAAGCCACTCAGGATAATCTGCTTACTTGCACGGAGAAAGCTCTCCCAAGCTGCATCCTTGCAGCGGTTCCTCCTGTTGTCTGCAGCACTGCTGCGCCCTGTGGCTGGGGATGCTGCTGCCGCCACAGGACTGTGATCCTCTCCTGTGTGTTTCTGCCGTTGTTCATTCATGTAGCAAGTGTTCCTGGAATTCCTGTATGCCGGTAGCCAGGGAGCTGTTGGAGGTGTGCTGGCAGTTGGGACAGTGGGGGATGAGAATCCTCATCCCCCTTCGTGGCAACTCTCCTCCTTTTACTTTCTGAGCACCTAGGCATCTCCTGATCTCTTTTTCTGTTGTATTATGCTTTTTGTTTTGTTTTTCTTGTTCCTGGTCTGGCTGAGCTCTGGTTCCAATTGTGTGGCCCAGCCCCAAATCCCTCAGAGCTCTTCCCCAGCAGCACAGGGCCTCCCCTCCCTGAGGGTGTGAAGTTTGGGGCAATATTACATCATTGCAGACTACATGCTAATTATGTTGTCTTTGTAATTCTAACATAAAGAAGGTAATCCCATAATGGCAGGGATATTAAAAATTGCTTATGGTCACTTGCAAAATATTGCTTTTTTTAATTAAAAAAATTTTTTTTTCTGAAAAACTGGTCCTTGTGCAGAAAAGGGAGGATAATTTTAGAATACTCGTGTTCTTGGTTCTTCCCACTTTCTTTATCCCTCCTCTTCCTGTCACTCATTTTGTTCTTTATGCCTTTCCTGCTAATCCTTGTTTTAGAGGTGTCAGCTGAGAAGGATTTTGGATAAGGTTAAGCCTTCTCTTTTCTTCAGATTTGCATTATAACTGAGGGCCCTGGAAGATTTTTCAGACTCAAAGTTGAGTGAAGCTAGGAAGATGGAGCTCCAGGGAGTAGGACTTTAATTAGCCTCCATGTGGGTATGTGGCCCCTGCCTACTGTTTACCTCAGTATTGACTGAGGCTAGGAGGCCTTAGGTGCCTGAGTTTCTGCCGTTGGCCTTCTGGGTATCCAGCCTGGTGCTAACTGAATGCTAAGCAGTGCTAATCCAAGATTGGGTCTCCTGCCCCTGGGGTCCCAGTCTGACTGGGGACAGACTGACTCAGGTTGGAAAAGCAAAGAACTACTTTGGAGAAAAGTTTGATTATCTCCTGTAATTGAACATTTACTTATCCTATGGCCCAGTTATCCCAATACTAGGGATAAATCCAAGAGAAACTCATACACGTACACCAGAAGATTTGTACAAGAATGTTCATAGCAATCCCAAAGGAAATGCAAATGCCCATGAGCAGCGGAGTGGACATATAAACGAGTATTCACACAATGGAGTATTATATGGCTGTCAAATGAACCACAGTGACACAAAACAACATGGATGAATCTTTATAATAAAATATTAAATGAAAAAAGTTCAATCCCAAAAGATTAAATGTAGCATGATGCCCTTAAAAAAAAAGGAAAACTTATAAAAATTTGTTATTATTTACATACAATATAATTGATCAATTTTAAATGTACTGTTTAATGAATTTTGATAATTATATATAATAATATAATCACCATCACCATCAGAATATAGAAAATAATTCTCACTTCTAAAAAGCTTCCTTGGGGTGCCTGGGTGGCTCAGTCGGTTAAGCAACTCCCTTCGGCTCAGGTCATGATCCCAGGGTCCTGGGATCGAGTCCCATATCGGGCTCCTTGCTTGTCGGGGAGCCTGCTTCTCCCTCTGCCTGCCGCTTCCCCTGCGTGTGCTCTCTCTTGTCAAATAAATAAATAAAATCTTTTAAAAAATAAAATAAAATAAAAAGCTTCCCTGTGCTCCTTTGCACTCAGTCCCCTTCCCCATCGTTGGTCCCAGGAAATCACTGCTTTCTGTCCCTATAGTTTAGCCTATTCTAGAATTTCTAATGTGCCATTCAAAGTCTGAAGCTCCCCTGATGACTCCCAGGGTCACTTTCTTTACTGTTTTACTTGTGGTAAATAAGTAAACTTACTTTACTAATGGTTTCTAACTGCCCTAACTGGTTATGTGTGTCTGGCTTAATTACATGGCCAGAGTAGCATAAAAACCCTTCCGGGAACTTCTAATTTGAGCTCTCCCAAAGCCAAGATTCCTTACACAGATCATGGTGATTCAAACAAAAGACAGAATGTTTTGTTCCACATCATTGCCAATACTTGGTATTGTAAGTTTTAAACTATATTCTAGTGGGTGTCTCTGAGTATGTCATTGTGCTTTTAATTTGTATCTCATGTTTTAGAGTTCAATACAACTAAGAATTTAAAAACATTTTTAATGAACATATATGCCGTAAAACTATGTAAAAAAAAGGAAGGGTTCTCACCGTGCAATTCAGGATAATGGTTTCCACAGGTAAGAGGAATGGGATGAAGCTGGAGGCAACGTATAGTGAGATTAGGTTATTGTCAACCAAATTAGTAAAAAGCTATGCACAAAAGTATGTTGTACGTGATAAAAATGTGTCATGAAAAAGGATTATGATTAATCCAATTTTGTGCACATGATGAACAAAAAAATAGAGGAGGGGTAGAGAGCCAGCTCACAAGGTGTGATAGTACCAAATGTGGCTTGGAACGGGCTGTGGGAGGGGCTGTATCTGGAGACCTGGAACCCTAGCAATGTTGCCTCAGTCGTCTTTATGAGTTCCCCTTTCTGTGTGACATACAATAGCCCGTCCTTGGCAGAGGACCAAGTGTTGGGGCGGCGCTGCCATGGGCCCTGCTGCCCAAGCCGGGGACCGCGGCTGCCCTCGGTGCCTCATTCCCAACAGCAGTGGGGTAATGGTTACTCCGAGTCGAGCAGACCCATGCTAGGCATTGGTTTATAGGCATCATTGTTTCTAATCCTCACGAAAACCCTGAGAGATAGGTACTCTTTTTAGTTCCATTTTATAGATAAGGAAACAAGCTTAGACCACTTAAGTAACTTTTTTTGGTCTTTTATCCTAACCAACTGAGCCACCCAGGTGCCCCGATAATTTACTCATTTTATACAAATTTTCAGTAATCCCCCTAACAAAATGTCTGCCATATTCTCTAACCCATTGTATGCTTTACGCTCTATGTGCTGATGTAAAATGGTATTATGTCTGATTGCTAATAAGTCTAGGTTTACTTTTATTTTTAAAAATTTTTTCCTTCAAAAAACCAAATTGTATGTATGTATTATTATTTTATTTTTATTTTTATTTTTCACCCAGTTACCCCAACCTCCCACCCCCAACCACTTAAGTAACTTTGAAAAAATTACACACAATCAGAAATTTCTTTCTTGATCCCTCTAAAGTAGACTAAAAGAGGTCTAGTATTCTGAAATGTGGAAGGTGATGGTTGTGGAATATGAGGTTAGAGAAGCAGGCAGAAGTCAATTGCACCAGGAGTGGGTGTTTTATCCTGAGTAATTAGAAGCCATCATAGGATTTTTAAGCCAGAAAATGATCTGATCAGATTTCCATGGGCCTCCCACTGGGAATATAATTATCAATAGTACTTGCTGAATGAGGAAATTAGATAACTGGCTGAACAAAGCATGCTTCTGAAGGTCAGTCCTCTCCTTCAGCCTATTCAGCCTTCATTTCTCTGAGTAAGTGGGAATTGCTGAATGCCAAGCAGCTCAGACCGCATTTTGAGGTGACACATTAGAGGTACACTGGGAAATAGGTAGAGCCTGAGAGAGGTTGACCAGGCTGGAGAGGAAACTGAAAGTGTGAGCCTGGGAAGAGGAGTTGAGGGAACCGAGAGTATTGAGCCAGGAGAGGGGAGCACCTGGGCAAGAGAGACGCCCTCTCTCATAGGACTGTTCTGAGGCAGGATGGGCAGCGGTGTTTTGAGTGTTCCCAGGGGGCAGGGCTGGGGCCAGTGGAAAGAGCTGTAGTGGGCCAGATTGCAGGTCACCATAAGAAATCTTTAAACGAGTGTTTTCTTTTTTTTTTTTCCCCTAGATTTTATTTTTAAGTAATCTGTACACCCAACATGGGGCTCAAACTCACAACCCCAAGATCAAGACTTGCACACTCCACTGACTGAGCCAGCCAGGCGCCCCGAAGCTAGTGTTTTCTGAACTATGGTTTATTTTATTTTTTTAAAAGATTTTAATTATTTACTTGACAGAGAGATAGCCAGCGAGAGAGGGAACACAAGCAGGGGGAGTGGGAGAGGGAGAAGCAGGCTCCCAGCGAGGAGCCTGATGCGAGGCTCAATCCCAGAACGCCAGGATCATGCCCTGAGCCGAAGGCAGACGCTTAACGACTGCGCCACCCAGGCGCCCCTCTGAACTGTGGTTTACAACCATGATACGTCAATGGCCATGAAATCAGTTTTGTGGGTATGGAGGGCAGCAGGACTTTTCATAGATACCTAGTTACTCATCCTCGTGGGCCCTTGGTGGAGTTGCCTTCCCCGCTCCCTCTGCAGTTAGGCATGGCCATGTGACTTGCTTTATGAAATATTAGCAGAAATGGTGTTTATCTTCCACATTTCTGGATGGAAGCTTTGAACGTGAGCATCAGACTTGCCGTGTCATTTCCACCACGGGAACGTTGGTTGAGATGGAACCTGCATGAGGCACGTGGTGAGAGTGGAAAATAGCTGTGGTCGTGCGAAGCCGCTGAGAATTTGTGTTGTGGCTGAAGTAGATCTCAGTCTATCCTGACTGATGCAGCGGACATAGACCAGCTCTGCATTTTTAATGAAAGAGAATAGAATAGAAAATATCAGATGCACCCCAATGTGTAGTGACAGCAGATAAGTATTTGCCTGGGTGGGCTAGAGGGAGGATAAGATTGGGGAGCAAAGATAAAAAGAATAAATAGATACAATATTGAGGGGAGCTTGGATGGATCCATGATGATACCGTGCTGTAGACTGAGTGATGAACTCACTCATCTGTACGTGAGGGAGTGAATGAAAGATGAACAAACCGTTACTCAGTAAAGGTGCTAGTGGTGTGTGTTTCCTAGGGAGCTGAGTAGGATGGCCCCCGGGAGGCCTTTCCCCTGATCCAGAGGGCTGACTGGTCAGGAGAGGGAGTGTGACCAAGAAGTGGGCAGGTAATTTGGGACTCCTACAAGATCAATGTCCTTTTTTGCCCCCCCCCCCTTTTCGTCTGTCCCAGCGGACCAGAGTCACTCAGCTCCTTTCTGTTCTGTTCCTTTCAAGCCCTTTAGTGGTCGCCCTTCCCAGACTGGGGCACTTTATTTCCACAGTATTTCTCCAAACTTGAACCTGGACTGTTACTTACTTTATTGAAGAGGGCAAGGATAGGCCCCCAAAGTTGCAGCAGCTCCAAGCAGTACTCTCTGTACTCCGATGACTGTCCTCATGGCCCATTCCTGCTTGAATCTTCCTCAGAGCTCCCCGGGGAAGACCTTGGCTCCCCCTGTTGACCTTGAACTGCTTCTCCTTTTCCTTCAGTTTGATATCACCTGCTTTCGATCTTCTAAGAATTTTACTTTTTTTTCTGGTTTGCCAATAAATAGCTCCTGTTTTTCTTTTAAAAATATATTCCTCTGCTATTTTATTTTTTCATGTTATTTTAATGGAGAAGGGAATTGTATGCTTTATCTGCCATCCGGAACCTGAGGCCTCTGAGTTGGGTCTCAAAGGATGAATAGAAGTTTGCCAGGCATTGCGTGTTGCAGGGTAGGGGTGGTTGGAAGAAGAGTATAGAGGAACACTGGGCACTGGAGGTCAAGGGAGTAGTGTGTTCAAAGGCACAGGACAACACTGGGGCCTAAAGTGTTTGAAGAAGGCTGAGAAGTTAGCTAGGACCTTTCTTCATACTCGTTCCAACAGCCTACCAGAACCATTAGATACTGAGTTTTAACCCTATCTGTATGTTCACCCAACTCACAGAACCAAATGTGGGCATCTGCTAGAACCATGGGCTGTCTTAAATGCCCCTGTTTGTGAAGGAAGTTCTAAGCAGATTGTTGCTCGCTAGGGAGGAAGCCAGAGGGCTTGACAGCTGCATGTCCAGACTGCCCACATGGTGACTTCAGAGTCACTGCAGACAAGAGCTCTGCCCCTGCCATTTCAAGGGGATTCACCTTGGCGGAGCCAGGAATTGCACAGGTCCTAGCCCTGGAGAGCCAAGGGCAAGAAGCCAAGTGAGAGAAGGCCTCTTGGGATTGTATTGAGGCTCATCAGCAGGCAGCCCTGGAACCTGTGGGGGGGATCCTGGAAAGAGAGAAGGACCGGAGTCCCCAGAGAGAACCCTGGGTGGCAGAATTGTTTCAGACACAAAAGAAATTCAATCCATCTCTGGTCAAAATTTTGAATGTCCCTCAAAGGGATACTGATCTGCTTTACAAAAGCCCTCTTCACTTTGCAAAATGATTCCCCAGGTGAGCTTTAATACAGATTTATGTTAGGATTTGATTTACATGCAACCTGCCAAGAATAAGCTCTCCGTGAAAGAAGAGGTAAATGTGTAATAATGGCCTACCAGTGCTTCTCAGGAAGGGAGGCATGTGGTTTCTGAACGTCTGGCTTTCAAAAACTGGTTTGCCACCCACGAGGTGTTGTCTCCCACGCCATCTTGGAGCGAGGAGCTTATGGCATATGAGCTGACTCAACGCTCATACTGATGTCACCAGATCCAAGTGAGAAATATGCAGCTTTCAGGAGCAGAATAAAAATGTTTCCCCTAGTAAGATTGCTACAGCTATGGCTCATTTCTAGTCACATTATGTTATTATTTTATTTTATACAGCTGTTGCTAGATACCAGGCATTGTTCTGAACACTTTACTAACCTTAACTCATTTAATTCTCATAACCAACGAGGTAATACAATACCCCACATTATAGTTGAGGAACCTCGGGGTGGGGGATGGTGAGGAAACTTACCCCACGGCTTCAAATACATTTAGGAGGGAGAAAGCATAGCATTGTGGGCTTGTCCAAAGAGCGCATGGGCTAAAAGGGCTTGAGGAAAACATATTTAAGGGGAGGTGTGGTTGATAGGTTTCCAAGCTAACCAGTAGGAACTTTTACTAACAATTCTAAAGTCTAGATGTCTGTGTCCACATTCCAGAGGCAGCAGCTAGTCTCAAAGATCCAGGTTTGACTAGCCCACTGGCTATGTAGCTTTGAGCGAGTGGCTGGTTGTGGGCCTCGGTTATTCGTGTGGGCAATGGGAATCGGGAGGTATATCAGTCAGCTACTGTTTTATAACAAATTCACCTCCAAATTAGCAGTTTAAACACCACTTATTATTCTCTGAGTCTGCCAGTGGGCTGGTGGCTCTGCTGAGCTAAGGTGGGCTTGACGAGGCTCGCTCACATATCTGCAGGTACGTGGCTCTGCCTGTCTTGGCTGGGCGCTCTGCCCTGTGTAAGGGCCTGAGCAGCGATAACTGGACCGAGTAGGTTCCCCCCCACACGGTCTCATCATCCTCTGGCAGTCCAGCTTGCCATGACTAGTTCTTGTGGTAGTGGCAGGGTTCCAGGAAGGGAAGGGAAAAGTCCCTCGCAGCCTAGCCTCAGAACCAGCACAGCCTTGCGTGGCAGTCTGTTAGTTAAAGCAAGCCACCAAGGTCAGCCCGGGTTTCCAAGAGTGAGGAAATAGATTCCACCTCCTGAAGGCAGGAGGTACAAAGTTATTTTGGAAAAAGCACAGATCTAGAAAGGGGTGGAGTATTGGGATCATTTATGTAATCAGCTTACCACAGGAGATAGACTCCCCTAACTCAGAGGACAATGCTGGGGTCGTGGGGGCCTTTAAGGTGGTAAGGACGCTCAGACGACTGAGGTCAAAGGCTTGACAGTGCTTTGAAAATGATAAAGCGCCCGGCAGTTAGTGCTTCTGAGTGTGGTATCCTCCCTCACCTGTGGCACTGTGAGTTCTTCGAAGCAGGGCTGTGTCCCTCTCCTGCCCACCCCTTCGGTACGGAGGAAAGTCTCACCTCTGTGAAAGGAAACGGAGAAGCAGAGCGGCTACTGGCAACAGGGGCCCACTCTGCGTTCTCACCCCCAGAACAAAGACAGACTTTAAACCTTCTGGAATCTGAGAAGCTCCCTTCCCTTCTGCAAGCTCTCCTTCCCCTTCTTGCAACCCTGCTCCCACCTCCAAGGGGACTTGGCAGGGTATCACCGGTCTTCCCAACAACTGAGGACACACAGGATGACTTGCTGAAGGTGACCAACTAATGGGGGAGGACACCCTGACCCAGCTCAGGGAACCCACCAGGACCTGCCCGAGGGATGGTCAGTGAGAGCAACTCGCCTGACTCTGTACTACCCAAGTGTAGGTACCTGCTGTTGTGGCTTCCAGAACGGTCCGGTCCGGTGTTGGTTTACAGATGCTTTTTCCATGGCACAGGTGGAGCCCTGGAAACCCACCCCCCCGGATCCTCGAATCTGCCTGCTCTTCCCTTCCATGGTCTCTGCCTCCACTCCTCCCCCACAGTACCTTTCCCAAACACCAGTAGGATTGCATCACCTTCCTGCTTATTAATGAACTAACGTTTATTGAACTCTTACAGTGGGCCGGGTGATGTTCTGAGCTCTTTCCTTGATTTAACTCATTTGATCTTCCCAATTCTGTGAGGTAATCCCTAGTATTATCTCCCATTTTCCAGATAAAGAAGCCAGGGCCCAAGAGGTCAAAGTGACTTATTCAAGGTTACTTTATAAGCAAGTGGCAAACTTAAGATTTGAACTCAAGCAGTCTCGTTCCTGAGCTTGGGCTCCTCAGACCAGAAAACCCCTCTCTGTAGGTCTCTATTGTTTTAAAATACTAAATAATAACAATAATAATATAACGATTAACACGCATGGAATCCTTACTATATGTTAGGTCCTGTTCTGGCTGTGTTAGGTGCATTAACTCATCTGATTCTTATTAATAGTACTAGGGAACGGGGGGGGGGAGGGGGCGGCTACCATTATTGTCCTTTTACAGACACAGTCATACACCAGGGATGGGTTGCCAGGCACTTTAGCTTCAGAGCCAAGCTTTACACATCTGTACCATCTACTTCCCTAAGGGCTGTTCAGCCCGAGGGCCCAGCATCCAAAGGCTCTTTGGGTTTATGCAGTATGAGCTCTACATTTCCACCAAAGTATATCTTTTGTCTTTTGGTCTATGCATGTCTTTTCCTTCCCAACCAGACCTTGAGCTCCACAAGGCCAGATCTGAGGTTTGTTTCTTGCCTCAGTTTCCCGAGCTCACAGCGAGAGGCCCATCAAATGGAAGCAGGGGTCAGTGGTCATCTGTTGAATCAAACCATGGTATGTCAGCAGGTGAAGAGTTCCTCTCTCAGAGGAATGAAGTGGCCACCCACCATGACCTGTGCATTAGAATTGGTCCAGGACTTGCTGCCTTGTCTTCCAGACCCTACCCAGACCCCCAGCTCTGTTTTGTAAATTAAATCCTTTTTAATATGCCTCCAGGAAGCTACTACTGAGAGCAACCATCATCACAGCAAAAAAATACAAGTGACTGTTTTGTCAATGGTGTCCCTAAATTAACAAATTTTGGCCCAACTCACAGCAGGTTACAAACTTGGTGATTAAGCCGCAGAATGGCCATGGCGTCCCCATAACTATAATCTTAGTTTCTCTTTTTTGAGAGGGAGAGTGTGTCAGGAAGAATGCTTCTCATTTTGCAAAAGGGCAATTTGAGGGATGCCTGGGTGGCTCAGTCAGTTAAGCATCTGCCTTCGGCTCAGGTCATGATCCCAGGGTCCTGGGATTCAGTCGTGCATCAGGCTCCTTGCTCAGCGGGAAGCCTGCTTCTCTCTCTGTCTGCCACTCCCCCCCTCCCCCCGCTTGTGCTTTCTCTCTCTCTGACAAATAAATAAATAAAATCTTAAAAAAAGGGGGGGGGGATTGAGTTACCCAAGTTCACCCAGAAAGCAAAGCATCGAATCAAGGGCTAGAATCCCTTTATTCTATTAGGAAATCGGGTGAGATGAACTTGCAAGACCTACTTCAGATTGGGGTTTCCATCATCCTGTATTATCAGCTCTCCTAGGCAAACTGAGCTCCAGGGAAACTTACAAAGGGCTATGAGAGCTGAGTAGGAACTTAGCAGCATTCAACTGGGATTGAAGACTTAGAAACACAAGGCTTTGGACCCCTCCAGAATATGCTCAAGAGCCTGACAGCCCGACTTAGGAGACCCTCAGGTCCATATTCTTCCGATACATGTGTGAAAACTTATAAAAGGAAACTTCATTTATTATTTTTGAAGTAAACTCTACACCCAACGTGGGGCTCAAAATCACACCCCCAAGATCAAGAGTTGTAGGCTCTAGCTACTGAGCCAGCCAGGTGCCCCAGGAAACCTCATTTAAAGTGGAATCACTAGGCTAGAAGAAAGAGCTCTCACGCTCCATCACTCCTCAACTGCAGACCCAACAGAAAGTGACACACCTTGCAAATTCATACTGTTTTACTACTCGGCTGGAGGGAAAAAAGTTTTTCTCCTCCCCCAGCAACAGCTCAGCCAATGAGAGAATGTCATCACTCAGCCAATGAAAAGCTACTTTACTCAAATTCCCAGTTTACTCCAATAGGCTTGTTGTTTCTAGTAGCCCTTCCTAGCTTCCCCCTTTCTCCAAAAAAAGAGCTGTCCTCACCTTTGTTCCCTGGACCTCCCAGTGGCTTTGGCCTGGCTCGGTTGTCAGGAGTTGCGACTGTCTCCTATTCTGGAATAAACCATGTTGCTCTTAAAATAACTGAGAGTTTTATTTATTTTTAAACATTTATTATTTATTTTAGAGAGAGAGGGAGGGGAGGAGCAGAGGGAGAAGGAGAAAATCTCAGGCCGACTCTGAGCTGAGTGCGGCAATGGTGGTGGGGCTCATTCCCCGACCCTGAGATCCCGACCTGAACCAAAATCAAGAGTGGGTGGACTCACCGACTGAGCCTGCAGGCGCCCCACTGATAGTTTTAAGTTTCACACATCTAGGCCCTTCTCAGGTGGGCCTTTCATTCAGTCCATAAACATTTATGGAGGGCCTGCTATGTGCCAGGCACCAATCCTAAAGGACCTCACGTACTGCTAACAATCCTGTGAGGTAGGCATTTTAACCACCCCTCTTTTACATGTTGAGGCACAGATTCAGAGAACGAAACACAGAAAGGGAGTACTAGCAGAGTATTTCAGCAGACAGCATTTCCAGCCACAAAGCACATTCCCACCCTGTGTCCTACAGAGTTTCGCTTTCAGGAGCAGTAATGGTGGTAAAGCTTGATGGTTAATAGCAATGGTTTGAGACTAGAGCTGAGTTTCAGTCCCCACTCGGCCACGTGTGTGATCCACAGAAGTCATTTAACCCCTCTTGTCTTCAGTTACCTCAGCTGTAAAATAAGGATCATAAAAATGCCTTCCTCCTAGGTGTGTTGGGAGGACAAATGAGATAAAGCACATAAAGTCCTAGGAGAGATGCCTGGATGGGAGTATTTTGTTTGTGTATGTAACCCCCACCCCATCCCCCTAAGGGAGAGTGCCAGGTCCCCAGACTCCTGGTCAGGCGTCCTCTCTGCTCTCTGGATGTAAAATCCAGGATGGCCCATGACTGGAGAAGGGTGACTCTGGGAAAGCCAGTCTGGGAAAGCCAGTAGGAGGTGGCTGAGCAAAAGGACAAGTGATGGGTGTCTGGCCTTGAAGAAGAGCCCTGGGAGAGAGACATGGGGTCCCAGAGTTGGGAAAGGGGAAGGGGCGGCAGATGGGCTCCCCAGGGGACCTCCTGGGCCCCTTCCGCCTGGTGCCCCTGGAAGCCCCGAGCACGGGAGAGGTGGGCGCCCGGGGAGGGTCTCCTGGAAAGATGCTTCTAAACTGTTTGCAGGGATTAATCAGGTCCGCGAGCCCCATCAATCGGTCGCTGCTCCCTGTCCTCTCGGCTGGCCTTTCCCCGCAGGGGGCTCCCGCTAGTCACGCCTTCGGGAGCTGGGGCTGTGGGGTGCGCGGGGCGGAGGCTGACCCAGGGCGCCTGGGGGAAAGCGGTTGCCTCACCCGCCCCTCCCCGCCGGGTGCGGGCTTGACCTTGACCGTTGCGCGCCTGCGGCCTTGGCCCGCTGCCAGGCAACAGCGCGCTTCCCCGCTTCCCGGCTTCTCCGCTGGCCGACTGCCGCGCGGCGCTCTTCCCGCCCCTTCCGCGCAGGCGGGCGCGGGCTCCCGGGCCGATCCAGGCCGGGTTTTGCGGCGGCACGCGCGCGTGCTGATTCCTCATCTGTCGCTCTTGGCATCCTTCGGCCGCGAGAGATCATGGTGCTGGACGAACTGTGGGCTGCGCTGTCTGGCGCCTCCGGGGCTGCCCTGGCCTGCTGCTTCGTGGCAGCGGCCGTGGCCCTGCGCTGGTCAAGTCGCCGGCCGGCGCGGGGCGCGGCGGCCCGGGCGCGGCAGAGGCAGCGGGCGGCCCTGGAGAGCATGGATAAGGCGGCGCAGCGCTTCCGCCTCCAGGTGACCGCTCGGGTCCGGCGTGTGTGGGGAGGCACAGCGCGGGGGTATCCCTAGCAGCCTTTTCAGGCGCGCTGGCGCGCGGACGGGCAGGTGGCGGGCAGCGCAGGTTTTACTTTCGGAACCCCTCCACGCCCTAAAGCATTCCGTGCTCTTTCCGAGTCAGGTAGAGCCGGCCGAGAGGAGGAGGAGGGAAACGAAAGGGACAGGGCAAGTCATGAAAGGACATCGCCGCACTCAAAGAAGGAGGAGCTTTGCTCGGTGCCAAAGAATCTCAAGACTGTTAGAACGCAAAAATGCAAGCCCGGCAACCATCAGGATGCTCGGGTTTAGGACTTCCGAATCAGAGTGATGGCCAAGGAAATCTGCAGAGCTCACAGTTCAAAGTGCTTGATAATGCTTGGTGATACAGAAAGCGAGTCAGGGCAGAACTTGCCCAAGTGCAAGGGAGCTGGGCTGGAATAGTCTCCCCAGCTCCTGCCGCCCCGGTGTCGTCCTAACCCCTGATAGGCCTCTTTCCTTGAGCAGGTGTAATTCCAGCCCTTCCCTGGATGATCCGTCAACAAGCTTTTCTCCTTCCGGATCAGCTCAGGGCGTGTTTAGGCGCCAGGGAGGAGCCTAAAGGAGGGGACTTTCTCGCTCCAGGTGTTTGAGACACTGGACCCAGCTAGAAATCAAAATGATAAATTCTGAGAGATGTTCTTATGTACCGAGAGAGGAAAAACTCGCCACAATTGTTTGTGAAGGTTTGTGTTCGGTAGGATTCAGATCTGCCAGGTGGGAAAGCACTCCAGGTGACTGGGGATACAACAGGAGTCAGGAGGATGTGCCTAGCTGGGAGCCAGGGATGGGGTCACGGAAAATTGCACTTAGCAGATGGTTGGCTGCAGCAAGTGATTTTACAGTTGGGCCAGAGCCGGAACTAGAACCTAGATACCCAGTGGGACTCTCCAGCCTCATTCCAGCGGGGAAAACGGGGGTGGGGGGGAGATAATAGGTAGGGAGACCGGGCCTTAGGATGCCAGGCCCAGGGTGCAGCCTTGATCACAGTGAGGTTTTAGCTGCTGTGAATTTCCTACACACCGTTCCCAGGCCAGGATATGTCGTATTTATTCATTTGTTGACGTAAATATGTGTCTGGTTGCAGCCTCTATTCGTCAAGCTGGCTGAAAAGCCCACCGTCCGTTTTTAGATGTTCAATCCAGACTGGCCACTGACCCTACCCGAGCCCAAGTTCTTGCCTGTCTAGTCCTCCTTCTCTGGCTGAACTCCAAGGCGCCCCACTCAGGGATCCCTGCAATGATACCCGGTCAGCCTGGAGACCCTCCACTGCTCCCAAGCCCCCCACCCCCACCCCCCACCCCCGTTCTGCAGCAACAGCCAGAACTGCAGCCAGCCAGTTCTATCAGCAAGAACTGTGTGGGGGCAGCTTCAGGGATCAGCCCACACTTCCTGCCTCCTGCACTCCCCTCCTCGTCACAAGAAACCCACCTGCTAGCAGGAGTGTGAGGTGGTGGAAGGGTGGGTCTTCCTTCACTTCGGCTCCAAACACCAGCATCTACACAGTTTCCCTCTGGAGAGACTGCCTTTCATTATTTTTAAGAACAAAATCTCCCAGGGTGAGTTTTGGCTCTGAAATAGGAAACACTGTTTTTACACCCTCCCTGGGGCAAGAAAGCCTGGCCTCAGAACATCCGAAGTTTGGCTCTTCCAGCTGGGTGAAGAGTGAAATTTGCCCTTTGATTTTCCTGCGACTGTGAAGGAGAAAGAACTATCTCAGTAATCTCATCGGGTTTGAACAATCAGGTCTTGATGACAGTAGCTCTCAAGGCCCTGGGGGCAGTTAAGAGGTAGGTAGTTTAGCTGAACTCAGTCCCTTGGGACCTTGGGACCAGCTCCTTCCTCCTTCCTGCCCCCAAATGCCTTTCTGCTTGGCTCTGGAGTCGCAGGATGATGGGGATGTGGGTTTTGAGGTTGTCTCAGGAGCCTTTCTTCTGGGGCTTTTTCGGCCCAGCCCCAAATAGCAAGAGGCCGTAGTGAGGTAAGCAGGGCCCTGGGCGGGCCCTGGGGGAACACAGCAGCGAGGTGGTGCAGCTCCGGCCTGATAGACTCCTGACGGGGCTGACTGGGGGCCCAGGTACCTCCAGTGTGCCCAGGCATCGCTGGAGGAGGGGGAATCCTAAGCATCCCTGAATCATCACAAAATGGTTCACCTCTCGGCTCTTGAACAACTCTAGAGTGAGACCTGCTTCTGGTAACTCTCTGTTGACTGTGCGAGGCTTAATCTGTAACAACTCTTTGCGTACTTTCCCCCCCACCTTGGCCCCTGAATGAGTTTTAACAGCCTTTCTAGACTGAAGAAAGGGACCAACAGCCGTAGACTCTGATGGCTGGGAGAGATATACCAGAGCCCCTGCTCACGCCTCTGCCTTTGCCCACATCTCTTACAACCCGTTTGGTCAGAACCCCGCTGGTCTTAACAGATGCCGCTCCCTTCCATTGGATCTGACCCGTAGTTCCATCTCCTGGCCTTCTCCAAGCCCCGCTTGAACCTGACTTTAAAGCAAAATAATTCAGTAGATGATTCATTCGTTGAGACCAGGATTCGTGGCCTACATGACCAAATGGAAAAGATATCTTGAAATAGAACAAAAGTGAGAAAAACCATGAGGGAAAAGAAAAAAGACATGGAGGACCACGTAGCATCCCAGAAATTAGGACAGGAGGGGCCTCAAGGAGAAAAGCAGCTGGCGGGGGGCAGCAGTTCGGTGATAGCTCTAGCATCCGTCCTTGGAAAAGAATGCTACGGGGTGGCCCTATGCTATTTTAGAACTTGTTTGTACACTGCTCTGCATTCTCCATTCAAATGTCGTTGCCTGCGTGTTTGCAGACTTTCTTGGGTGTCTTGTGAAAAAGGAAATGTCTCAGCTGCCTGATAACTAGTTGAAGACTTAAAAATAACTGTTAGCAATGGTGTCATGAGCCATCCGCACCGAAGAACAAAGGACAGAGTTAAAATTTGTGCTGAGACTGGAGGGAGCTTCTGACAGCTTCCAGCTGAGGCGCACAGGGTCTCTGTGGCGTCTTGTGGGAAGGTGGGAAATGTTGGTAATTATCCTAGTGTGGGGGACTCTTAGCTGATTTTTACTCTCTTCCCCATACTGTTAGGCATTCTTTTCTACAGTGAGGACATTTATATAATCAGAAAAAAAAATTAAAACCATTTTGCTATTTTCATCATGAAGTGGGAAAGGCAAGGTGTAATAAGTACTGTGTTTTTAGTATGATTCCTTTGTGCAAAACCAGAATATATAAAAATAATGACATACATGGTGGGTTTTTCAAAAACATTTTTTTTCCCCTGTAAGATTTCATTAGAAGCCATTAACTATGGTTTCCTTTTCAGAAGAGGGACTGGGCAGGGTGGTCCTAGAGGTGAGTGGGGTAAATGTTCATTTTTCATTTTGTATCTCTTTTTAAAAAATATATCACCAGGGATTATCTAGTGTGTGTGGAGAGATCATGGATTCATTTTCTTTCTTCTTTGTGGCTCCCTGTATTTTGTGGATATATATATAATATATATTAGGTATATATTATATATATATATATATCTCCCAAGTCAGTAACGTATCTGTTGAACAAATGAAGGCCAGGGGGTATAGTGTTCTTGCTGTTAAGGCCGGGGCACCAAGGCTGTGTGGTGGGCACGTCTGGAGGGCGTGAGTAGGTGGTGTCTCAGGGAGGGCTGTGGAGGAGTCTGACAAGCCTGGAAGCACCTCCCGGCACACCTCTGAGGCTTGTGGTGTGACAGGGACCTTCAGGGGAGAGGCAAGGCCTGATTGGCTTTGCACTGTCTGGCCTGGCAGGAAGGGCAGGTGAGTGAGGCAAGCTTTGGCCTGGCAGCCAGTCAGGTGGCCCCCGTGTGAGCTAGGAGAGAAAGCCTGGGTGCTGGTGAGGGTTTTGGTGGAGGGGATGGAGAAGTGGCCATTTTCCAGAGCTACTTAGTGGGCACAGTGACTGACTGGATTTGGCCACGGGTGAGAGGGAGAAGGAGGGATCTGGCATGACTCCTTTTTTCTCACTTTACCACCTGAATGGACAGCAGCCCTTCCCTAAGCAAGGGTACGCAGAACAGGAGCCGGTGCAAAGTGGGGGAGCAGTGAGCTCAGGGAGAAGGACACAGGGGTGGGTGGCAATGGGAATAGCCTGTGAACACCAGAGCTCAACTGGGTCAGGCTGGGTGGAGGGTCAGGAGACCGTGGGGCAGGTGGAGAGCCTGGATTGGAAGCCACGAGACAAGGATTCACTTTTCCCAGCATCAGAGAGGGAACAAGAGGAACCTGTCTCTTCCCACATCTGGCTCCTTCTCATCCTTCAGATCACAGCCAAAAGAAGTGTCACCTCCTCGGAGAGGCCTGACCATCCCGTCTGAGTCAGTCCTCTGTTATTTCCATCACAGCACTGTGCACTTGGCTTCTGGCACTTTCCATGAACTGTCCATCATTTGTTAATTTGTTTCTTTTCTTGAGGGCAGGCTCTCTGAAAGCAGGGACTTGTCTGTCTTGGTTACCTCTAAATTCATAGCCCTTAACGTAGTCCTTGGCACGCAGTAGATGCTCAGAACATGTTTGTCGACTGACTGAATAAATGGATGATGCAAGTGGCAGAGAAGCAGGAGAAAACCAGAGGAAGTTGAAGAGAGCCAGTGTGTGGTCTCAATACCTTTGAGTCTCTCAGTGACATGTGGAGCAAAGAACAGAATCAAGTATCTTTTGGATTTGGCAAGAGGAGGGCCCTAGTGACCTTGGCAAGAGCAGGAGAGAGTGGGGCTGGGAAGTGGTGGCCGTGATTCAGAGATTCTCCTCTAACCGTGTTTGCTAATTGGCTCAATACCTTTGAGGAGGGAACAAGCTGGGTTTGCAGGCAGGGGCTGACCCTGGAGACTCTGGGAGCCTTCCAGGCCTGGCAGTACGGTATCTGAAAAAACGTCCCCCCTCCTTCCGAGAGCTCTTCTCTGACTGCCCCTCTACCTACCTGCGCGCCCCCCACGCACCACACCGAGTTTTATTTTCTTCAAGTTATTTTTCTCCCTCTCAGATTCTTGTTTACTTATTACCTGCTCGCTTCCCAAAGCATGGACGTGCCTTTTTTGTTCAGTCGTATCCCCGTGCCTGGTGTGGTGCTTGGTACAGAGTAGACACCTAATACATATCTGGAATGAAGGGAAAAAGTCCTCTTTTAGGTGTGCCCTCTGGCTACAGCCCCAACCACCCAGGATGGTGTCTTTTTTTATTTTTATTTTTGGCTTCCCTGCTAGGGGTCGAGTGGTTAGGTGCAGGTGGGTAGCCAGTGGACAGCCTATGCTGAGCGGGCAGAGAACTGTAGTTTACCGGTATGGTCCTGGGTGACGCACTTCGCCTCTCGGCACTTCAGTTTCTCTGTCTGTGCAATGGGAATGGTAACAAGATTTCACCAACATACAGAGCATACCAGCACGGTGCCTACAGGCAGCTAGTAGTGGGGGTGGTTTGTAATGGTTTAATAATCAGCCTGGGCATGGCCTTTCCCAGGGCACCCCCACCGATAACCTTCTGGAAGAGATACATCTGCACTGTCCATGACAAGGACCTGCCTAGGCTGGGCCCCATTTCTGGTGTCAGAGCTGCAGGTGGGCATGGCTGTCAAGGGTTGGCACATGACAGCGAGCATCTGCTTTGGCAGGTGTGGGGACCTAGGAGCATGGGCCCCATGTGTCTGCTGTAGGCACTTGGGGCCTGTGGGGAGAGGGGGTACTTACCTGAAGTGTCTTCCCAGAATCCTGACCTGGACTCAGAGGCTCTGCTGGCCCTGCCCCTGACTCAACTGGTGCAGAAGTTACACAGTGGGGAGCTGTCCCCTGAGGCAGCGCTTTTCACCTACGTGGGAAAGGTAAGGGCCGCAAGGGTGAGGCCCCAGGGATCCTCCCTCTCTCTGCAAAGGCTGTGCGGAAAACCTGGCCTGGAGTTCGTCTCTCTGAGGGCCGGGGTGGGACCACAGTGCCAGGGGCTGCCAGGAGCTGTGTGTGTGTGAGAGAGAGAGAGAGAAAGAGAGAGAGAGAAGGAGAAAGAAGAGAGAGAGAGGAGCTGACTCTGTGTGTGTATTTGTGTTGGGGCGACACTGAGCATGTTGTTTTAGCTAAAAGCCTGGCTTTCAGCCCAGACTTCCCTCTCCCTCCCGCCTCCTCCCCATCGGTCACCAAGTGTGGTCTGTTCTCTTTCTATAGCTCTCTCCCGTCCAACCCCTGGTCCCCAACCCCCCAGCAGCCACCCTGGTCCTCCACCACCGTCTTCCTCCATGATGGAGAACCAGCCTCCTGGCCGGATGCTCTCTCGGGTCTCCAGTTCTTCAGACTCTGCTCTCCCGCTCCCCTTCAGTCTCGAGCACCCTGTCTGGCCAAGGCCTTCTGGAGGGTGGGCAGCAATAGCCTGGCTGCCTGCCGGTGGTTCCCTGGCACCCAGAGCCTGCCACGCCGAGCCCTGCCTTGTGTGGGATTCCCTTTACCTGGAAGGCTCTTCTCCCTCTTCTTACCCCACTTGGGGCAGCAGGCATCCCTGGCTGAACCTTAGGGGCTCAGAAAAGGAGGCCCTCTTCCAAGGAGGCTTCCCTGACCCTCCTCCCCTCCCAGCCTGAGTTAGGGTTCCCTCTTCAGTGCTCGCTTTTTAACACATTTCTCTTGGCATTGTTGCACTTGCCTTGTCCTCTTTCCCCTGTCAACACTGGCCCCTTGTGGACAGAGCTTGTCTTATTTGTCTTCGTACTTGGTGCGGGACACTGTGTCTTTCCTACAGTAAGTGTTCCAGACATCTGTTTGAAATGAGATGAAGGAAAGAAAGGGTTTATGAGTTGCCTTGCTTCTGGTTTCTTGAAACAGAGTGTGTGACAGTGACTATGGCCACTAAGCAGGCCGATGTGCCCGCTGGGTGACGGATGGGTGTGGGTGACCACAGGGTGAGTGACTGCCGCTGAGCGAGGGGAAAGGAGGCTGACTACGAGGGAGGACCCCGATTTCATGTGCCGAGGTGTGGCAGCGAGCCCACACCCGTTTTCCTCAGATGTCTCGCAGGGACAGGAGTGTTTGTTGAAAGCCATACATGGTTCTGCCCTGGCCTAGCCCTCCCATAGGGCGCTGCTGAGTGTGGTTTGAGCGCTATGGAGAGGCCTCATGGCAGAGGGTCCCCGTTAGGGCATCATTTCCTTTTAGGCAAGCTCCCACCCCTTTAAATGATTGGTATCAGCCAGTCACTCCTCCATGTGACTTGATTATCAGATTAAAGAGAGTCTGGGAGAGGGGACGCTTAACTGGGGCCGGTGTGGGCCAGGCCTGGGGCAGGAGAGAGCCTACTGGCCTCTGGAAGGCTGGAGCCCGGGTCTAGCCCTGCTCCGTGCTGACTCCCAGGGTGACCTGAGATGGGGATCTGCCCCTGTCTGCTTCACTGACAGAGATGTGGCTTAGAGGCCGAAGCTCAGCTTCCTCCCAGCTCATCCCCGCTGGGGAGTGTCTGAAGCTAGTGTCTTGCTCCTTTGGGTGCCTTGGTTGTGCCCTGGTCCTGGAAGTACTTTCTCCATCTTGGGGTTGAGGCCAGAGACTGCCAGGGTGAGGCTGGGGCTAGATGTCCCCAGTGAGGTGGGTGCTGGGCTCTAGATTATTCTCTGTGCTCCTGGTTCTGGGCCATGCTGCTGGTTACCCTGCTGGGTATACTTTAAAAGGCCAATTTTATATAATGTATATTCAACCACAATTAAAAAAAAAAAAAAAGAGGCCAATCTCACTCTGCCTTGCGTCCATTTCTCCCTCCTCCAGGCCTGGGAAGTAAACAAAGGGACCAACTGTGTGACTACCTACCTGGCGGACTGTGAGACTCAGCTGTCCCAGGCTCCGAGGCCGGGCCTGCTCTATGGCGTCCCTGTGAGCCTCAAGGAGTGCTTCAGCTACAAGGTGTGCCCTGCCTCCCATCCGGCTCCACCCCCCGCACCCCTGTCCCTGCCAGCCAGCCTGCCTCCTGGCTTACCCTGGGCCCTCCGAGGAAGTATCAGGGTCCAGAGGCCCTGAGAGGGACCCCGGGTGGGTGCCCCACCTTGGCCTGTGAGATGGCGGTCGGAGGGGACCCTCTGCTGCTGAAGGGCCCCGGAGCCATCAGCCACACCCCTCTCGGGCCTGTCCCGCCCTCTAGGGCCAGGACTCCACTCTGGGCTTGAGCCTGAACGAGAGCATGCCTGCGGAGTGTGACAGCGTGGCGGTGCGGGTGCTGAAGATGCAGGGCGCCGTGCCCTTCGTGCACACCAACGTCCCTCAGTCCATGTTCAGGTGGGCTTGGGGGCCGGGTGGGAGGCAGGGCACACCAGCAGGGGTGCTGGCACCAGTGTGACCGGGGCTGACCTGTCCCTGCCTTCCACAGCTACGACTGCAGTAACCCCCTCTTTGGCCAGACCTTGAATCCGTGGCAGTCCTCCAAAAGCCCGGGTGGCTCCTCCGGGGGTGAAGGGGCCCTCATTGGGGCTGGAGGCTCCCCCCTGGGCTTAGGCACTGACATTGGAGGCAGCATCCGCTTTCCCTCCGCCTTCTGTGGCATCTGTGGCCTCAAGCCCACGTCAAACCGCATCAGGTATGGTGTGGCCAGTGGGTGGAAGGAGCTTCTGGGTCTCTTGCTGTGTGATCTTGGCCTAGCTTCCAACCTCTCTAGGCCCCAGGCGGGGATTCCCTCACTGGGGTTTTGCTGGGAGGGAGTGTCACAGCACCATTGGCCTTGGTTCCTAGTTTCCAAAGTGGTGAGAGTTCTAAGCTGCTGTATGGGTTTGGGGTTGGGCAGAGGGTGACCATTTCCTGTTTTCAACATCTTGTGTTTCTTATCCAGCAAGAGTGGCCTGAAGGGCTGTGTCTATGGACAGGTAGCAGGTGAGGTCGGGGGTTCCCTCAGTGCCCTGGAGGAGGGGGGGGTCTGCCTGATCCACCTCTACCCCTGCCTCTCCTGGGGATAGTGTTTGACTCCCAGGCTAGTCTAGGTCTGAGTTCCTACCTCCTTGTCTCTGCTCACACTCCTGGGCCATGGCCCAGCCCTTGCTTGGACCCAGCCCCAGAGCCCATTAGGGCAGGGTGATCTTTCTTTCTTCCCCTCCCTACCCCACAGTGCCGCTCTCAATCGGCCCCATGGCCCGAGATGTGGAAAGCCTAGCCCTGTGCCTGCGAGCGCTGCTGTGTGAGGACATGTTCCGCTTGGACCCCACGGTGCCCCCGCTGCCCTTCAAGGAGGAGGTGAGCAGGGGTGGGGACGGGCATGGGGTTGACTTTGGTTACTGCTGGTGCTCCTGAGCCCGGAGAGCAGTCCCAGGCAGTGTGCAGACATGGGAGACCCTGTCTCTTGAAAACCAGCCCCCAAGGGTCTGAAGCCAGGCTCCACTGCTGGTCCACAGACAGCCACCAGATGGAGCCCTTGCCTGCCTGTGGCCACCCTGGGGCGTTCCGCCTGGCCTGGGAGGCCTCTGCTGGGGAAAGGTCCCACCTTCTGGCCTCAGCCTCTTCTGCCAGCACTGAGAGACAAGAGTCACTTCTCAGCCCAGAACCACTTGAGGGAGAACTAGGGTGTTCGTTGGCAGGAGATCTGGGCTGGGTGGGGTGAGCTGCCCCTCCTTGGCAGAGGATATTCTCACGACCCAGTGGTTTAAGAACCCCTTCCTGATTGGGGCGCCTGGGTGGCACAGCGGTTAAGCGTCTGCCTTCGGCTCAGGGCGTGATCCCCGCGTTATGGGATCAAGCCCCACATCAGGCTCCTCCGCTGGGAGCCTGCTCCTTCCTCTCCCACTCCCCCTGCTTGTGTTCCCTCTCTCGCTGGCTGTCTCTCTCTCTGTCAAATAAATAAATAAAATCTTAAAAAAAAAAAAAAAAAAAAAAAAAGAACCCCTTCCTGAGAGGGAGGAGAGGAGGGGAGGAGGTCCTTGTGATGTGGTCTGGAACGAATTATCATGGGTGCCAGGACTTGCATTCTTAAAACAGGCAGTGGAGGGCCTAGACTCAGGAGACCGGTTACCTGGGTTCTGGACCTAGGTTCTGACCTGTTGTCAATCTGCACTGGATGGACTGGGGCGAGGCCCAGCCCCACTCTGGGCCGTTTGCCTATCTCCCTACCTAGACCTGGAGCCTCAATTTCGTCACACGGTCAGTGGGAATCCTCATCCGTGCCGGCCCCTCCTGCAGAGTCATTGTAAACGGGTTTTGTGGAAGGGTCAGATGCAGAAAGGGCCGGCCTCTCAGGCACTCAGTTTTCTGGGGATCCGGGCTACAGCCTGTCAGCTGTGTCTGGGGCTGAGTAGCTTCTCTGATCTCTGGGAGCCCTACTTTGGGCCGCCCTCTCTTGACCTGATTCTGACTCTGGGGTTTTGCCCCCAGGTCTACGCAAGCTCTCGGCCCCTGCGTGTGGGGTATTATGAGACCGACAAGTATACCATGCCCACCCCGGCCATGAAGCGGGCCGTGCTGGAGACGAAGCAGAGCCTGGAGGCTGCTGGCCACACGGTATGGCTGTGGGAACCCGGAAGTCCTGGTACGGCCCCTCCTTCAGGGAAACCTTCCCGGTACCGTGGCTGCCACCTGTTCCCGGCGTCCCTTCACCCTGATTGTTTTGTGGTTGGGATGGGGACGATGTCCCCGTGGGACCCGTGGATAGAGGGCTGATCATGAGTGTTAGGTTACGTGGCGGGTGGTGAACCCAGCCCTGTGCTGGCGATGAGTGAGCGCTGCTCTGGGAGGCTCCCGTCAACCACAGACAGCGGTGCACAGCTGTCCAGAGGTTCCCACCATCCCAGGGTGGTGGGCCAGTGGGTTTCGACCTGCTCATCTGAGACAAGTGTATGTGTGGCTTGACTTCTCGCATGATGGGCATTTTAAGGGAGTGTTCATGGGTCAGAAAGGCTGCCTTCGTGGCTCCAGTGGGGGCTACCATGGGGCAGGGTTGGTCCATGGGGGTTGTGGGAGGCAAGGGTTTCTAGGTGTGGGCGGCCTTACACGCCCTCAATCTCGCAGCTGGTTCCCTTCCTGCCAAGCAACATACCCCATGCTCTGGAGACCCTGTCAACTGGTGGGCTGTTCAGTGATGGCGGCCACAGCTTCCTACAGAATTTGTGAGTGATGTTGGACTTTGGGGTCTGGGGTGGGGTCTACTGATGGGCCGCTCTGGGAGACAATGGGGGACAGGCCTCAGCTAAACACAAACAAGGTCAGAGCATTCTGGGCAGGGACCTCGCTGCCCCTCTAACTGTGCAGGTGGAGCCTGGAGATCCCTTGCCAGGAGACTTTGGAAAGGGACCGACTCGAGGGGAGGCTGGATTGAACAGAGCTCAATTGAGGAAAACTCACTGGGAGGTAGGGGTGGGCAGGGGAGTTGCTTGTCTATTTGGGAAAGATTGAGAGACAAGGGCAGGGGGAGGCAGGAAGGGAGAGGTCTAGACATCATGCTGTGACTCCAGGCTTTTCCGACTTCAGCCGAACCTGCCTTTTGAGTAGTTTTCTCTTCTGCAGAGTGGGTTGCTTGGATCAGACCTACTTTAAGGGACTTTGCAGAGCTCATATTTATTTTATTTTTTATAGCTCTTTTGTTCAAGATTTTATTTATTTATTTATTTATTTATTTATTTATTTGACAGAGAGAGAGAGATCACAAGCAGGGAGAGGGGCAGAGGGAGAAGCAGACTCCCTGCTGAGCAGGGAGCCCTGTGTGGGGCTCAATCCCAGGACCCTGGGATCAGGACCTGAGCTGAAGGCAGTTGTTTAACCGACTGAGCCACCCAGGCGCCCCCAGAGCTCATGTTTAGAGAAGCTGGTTCCACTTAGACGCTTTCAGTCCTTAAAGGTGGATAGGGGTGCAAGACAGACCTGTGAAGGGCTGTGGCTGGGCCGACTGGCCCTCCTCTTGTACCTGAGTATGGTCCAGGCTTCGGCAGAAGTGGCTGCTCCTCACTCTGGCCCTGAGAGCGAAGCCCTGGGGTCGGCCTCCTGAGACCTTTCCCTGAGCTCTAGAGCTAGAGACAGCTTCAGAAATAAGGGTCATGGTGGCTGCATTGTCCCTCTAGGCTGGCGGCAGCATTAATAGGGGATGTCCTCGGTGTCAAGGCCTGGCCATGGAAATGTTGCCCTCATGGAGTCCTTATGGCTTTGAGCTGAGTGTGCCGGGGAGGGAGACGCGGGGACCTGCCTTGGGAAGCTCCAGTGGGTATGGAGTGGAGCCCAGGCGTCCCAAACGATCAGCAGAAATAAGTCACATGTCTAAAAGGAGGCAGATAGGGATGCCTGGGTGGCTCAGTTGGATAAGTGTCTGCTTTCGGTTCAGGTCATGATCCCGGGGTCCTGGGATCTAGTCCCATGTCAGGCTTCCTGCTCGGCAGGAATCCTGCTTCTCCCTCTCCCACTCCCCCTGCTTGTGTTCCCTCTCTCGCTGGCTGTCTCTCTGTCTGTCAAATAAATAAATAAAATCTTTAAAACGAATGAATGAATGAATGAATGAATGAAGGCAGATAGGGGTGCCTGGCTAGCACAGTCCATATAGCATGGGACTCTTGATCTCTGGGTCGTGAATTTGAACCCCATGTTGGGTGTAGAGATTACTTAAAGAAAAAAGAGAAAATCTTAGAAAGAAAGAAAGAAAGAAAGAAAGAAAGAAAGAAAGAAAGAAAGAAA
>NW_024423564.1:67207942-67209632 GCF_017311325.1 Ursus maritimus | reverse complement strand
AAGAAAGAAAGAAAGAAAGAAAGAAAGAAAGAAAGAAAGAAAGAAAGAAAAGAAAAAGGAGAGAAGGCCAGATGACGGGGTCGGAGACCAGTGGTTATGAGAGTCTGGTGAGGGGGAGTGGAGGAGGTGTCATGGAATAGATGACACTGAGCTGGGGGTACAATGAGGGGGGCAAGCCAGGAGGGAGGCCTGGGGAGGGAGTGTTGGACTGGACCCTTTGTCTCCCAGCAAAGGTGATTTCGTGGACCCCTGCTTGGGGGACCTGATCTCCATTCTGAAGATGCCGAGGTGGTTGAAAGGACTGCTGGCTTTCCTGCTGAAGCCTGTGGTGAGAGCACAAGGAGTGGAGAGCTGGGCTGGGCTGGGAGGGAGCCTCTGGGACTCCTCCCCTCTTGCCTTAGCCTCTCTTGGTTTGGGCAAGCATGGCCTCCTCTTCTCTCCACCCCCTACCCAGACTCCTCTCCTCTCCCCATGCCCTGCAATCTTCAGCCAGCTGCATGCTGACAGAGGGGCTGACCTGGGACCTGGGGGAAGGGACAGAGGGAAGAGGCACAGGTGTTGGCCTGAAGAAGATTGTGTACACTCAGCCCAGAACTGAGTCACTGACACTGTGTTTGTCCTTCGGCAGCTCCCAAGGGTAGCAGGTTTTCTTAACAGCATGAAGTCCCGGTAAGGACATTTCCCATGCCCAGATCTTGCCGCCTCTTCCCCTGACCCAGGGTTAAGTGGTTTCTGATGGGAAGAGCCGAGGGAAGTCTCTTCTGAGGCTGGAAGTGGCCCAGCCAGGGCAGCAACCTCTGTGGCTTCCAGATGGGACCTTGAAGTTTGTCTTCACAGGGTCTAGGTCTGGCTAGAGAAGAGGGGCCTGAAGGAGATCACAGGATGACACAGGGTGCAGAGGAGAAGACCTGGCTAGGGGAGGGTAGAAAGGACCAGGAAAGGAAGCATCCTGGAGGCCCAGGGGAGAGAGGGCTACTGGGGAACCCGTGAGAGACGCTGCTCTTAGAGGTCTGATGGGAACCAAGCTGCACTGGGTCCTGCTGTCCCCTTAGTGGCCTGGGTGGGAAAAGCAGGCCATAAACGGCCTCATTTTTAAGCCTTTGACGGCTCTGGTGGGAGTCGGGCCTGCTCCGGGCCTGGCTCTGCTATAAAGTCACTAAGTGACACAGTCTAAATCCCTCTTGGGGCCTGATTGTCTCTACAGGACATGAACTTAGGGCTTTGAACTTCTTTCCTGTGCTACCTCCCTCTTGGAGCTCCCCTAGTTGAGAAGGGTCTGTGGAGGAGTGAGATCTGGGAGGTGCTAAGAGTAGGGGTGTGATGTTGCTACTCCCCATGGCTGTGACCTTGATGGCCAGTGACCTCCTTTCCTCTGCCCAGGTCGGCCGGCAAGCTCTGGGAACTGCAGCACGAGATCGAGGTGAGGCCAGAGGTCCTAGACTAGAGTTGGGTGAGGTGTGGGGCGGAACTAGACAGGGCACCTGCCAGTGGGATCTCTTAGCCACCGGTCCCTCTGGTCCCCTGGAGTGGCCTGTCATTTCCCCTTCCACTCCCCGGACTGGTCTGCTCAGGCCCTGCTCTCTGATCCTCACTCGCCTGGGTGCTGACTCTTGGTGGCTGGTCAGTCTGTGGCTCCTGTCCTGGATGCCTCTCTGTCCCCCTCTCCCCCCCCCCCCCCCCCCCCCCCGTG
>NW_024423564.1:67197215-67207937 GCF_017311325.1 Ursus maritimus | reverse complement strand
GGGAACTATGTGGCCCTGCCCTGGCAGGAAAAATGATGTCTACAGTTCATGTGGGAGGTGGAACAATGGAGGCCTCCTGGAGGCAGCCGTGCCTGTCTGCCCCGAGGACCTCCACTCCCATCCCAGTGTGGCTTAGTCCACATGCAGGGGCAGGCCCTGGGGCCAAAGCCACCCCGGCCACGGTCCCTGCACTGAAGAGTCTATGCGATGGGCTGGCTCTGAGGGCTTCCCCTGGTGTGCTGGCCCCCTCCCAGGTGTACCGAAACTCCGTGATTGCCCAGTGGAGAGCGCAGGACCTGGATGTGCTGCTCACCCCAATGCTGGGCCCTGCTCTGGACCTGAATGCCCCAGGCAAGGCCACAGGTGAGGTCAGCTGCCCCAGCACACACCGGGACACTCCCGCCTGCCTCTCCTCTTCTGTGAGTTCAGCGCAGTGCCCAGTAGGCTGCGGGGAGGCTACTGGGAAGTACAAGAGAAGCCTTGGGGGAGGGCTGCACCCTTGGGGAGGGCCCTGCCCTTGGGGAGCTCACAGTCCCACTGGCTGGAGAGAGATGGGGGTCACCTGGGATGCTCTGGGAGGGAACGAGCTCCCTGTTCTCAGCACCACGGAAGTTGGAGATCTTGAGTTACGGAGCCTGTGGTTTGGGGAGGTGCAGTTTCAAGTCCAGGTGGGATTTAGAAAAGCCAAGAAAAATAGGAACAACAGTCCAGGTGGGGAGGCTTCCTGGGCAAAGCCGGCCCCGAATCCGGGTTCCTGGGCTTTGTCACTCACTCCAGTCTGTAGGGGCAGGGTGCCATCTCCCGGGGGCCGGGGTGGGGGAGACGGTGGCCTCTGGAGTCTCTAGCTGCCCGTGGTGCCTTGCAGCGGCTGTCAGCTACACTCTGCTCTACAACTGCCTGGACTTCCCCGCGGGGGTGGTGCCTGTCACCTCGGTGACCGCAGAGGATGAGGCCCAGATGGAACATTACAGGGGCTACTTTGGGGATATGTGGGACAACGTGCTACAGAAGGTGAGGCCACAGGGCCTGGCCTGGCCCCTGGGCGCCCCCCCTTCCCCTGGACTCCTACCCACACCCTAACTCTGGCTGCTGGGAAGGAAGCAGCATGAGCATGTGCGGTCCTCCCCTCCCCTCCCCTCTCCTCCCTTGCCCTCCCCATTGAGTAATCTCTACACCCAGCATGGGGCTCAAACTCACTACCCCAAGATCAAGAGTTGCATGCTCTACTGAGTGAGGCAGCCAGGCGCCCCGCTGCCGGCCCTCCTTGATGCGAGGCGCCTGAAAGACTGCAGCCTGGCTCTGCTGTGCCGCCCCTCCTCTCCAGCTGGGGTGCTTCCTGGTCCGTGGTGGGGCCCTGTGTCCACCGCCTTCCATCCTGATGCCCGTGTCCCCTGCAGGCCATGAAGAAGAGCGTGGGGCTGCCAGTGGCCGTGCAGTGCGTGGCTCTGCCCTGGGAGGAAGAGTTGTGTCTGCGGTTCATGCGGGAGGTGGAGCGACTGATGAGCCCCGAAAAGAGGCCATCCTGACTGCTGCCTGCCCACCCGCCTGGCTCTGGAGGACCCGAGACCCCCTTGGTCTGTGCCTGGCCTCGTGCGGGCGCCGCTGCCACCCTGGGAGGGAATGTTCGGCCTGGGGCAGGGGCTTCCATGTCCCCCTCCCTTGATCCCCTGCAAGAAGCGCAGACCCCCTGAGTCTGGACCTTGCTCCCCATTCTGGTCCCCTCCCTCTGCCCTGACACCCCCCCCCCCGCCGCCATGTGGCAGGCAGTGAGTATGACATGGGCAGAGGCCCATTCACAGTCAAGAAATGTTTCTAGTCTGTACACTTTCTGGCTGTCATTGTTAGGGCACTGGGGCTTGGGCCCTACTCTGGCCTTGGGCCTTGGCAGTCTCCTGGTTCCCAACCCCCACAGGAGCCACACGGGCTTCTCAGAGTGGGTCTTGCAGCCCCAGCGCCTCCCCCTCCCCCACTCCCTGTGCTTAGACTAAGGCTTGCTTTGCTAGGCATGGCCCTTCTCTTCTTTCTTTGCTCCTTCCCTCTGCCGAGGATGCCCTTTCTGCTCCTCTGCCATGAAATCCTTTGAGGCGCTGCTCAGATCCCTCTTCCTTGAGAAGGCCTTCCCTCCTTCCTCTGAGCCCTGGTGGGCGCTCTCTTCCCAGTCTGTCCTGTGTGGTGGGCATCTGTGGGTGGGTTTGCCTTTCTTAGGACACTGGCTGCCCTTGACTGCAGGGACCCTGATGCTGTATCTTTGTCCTTACACAAGGCAGCAGGGAGTCTGGAGTGCTGGCCATGAGGTGGTGCTGTTGGGGGGAGGGGGCCTGTAGGCCTCAGAAAGAGAGCACGAGACAAGGCGATCTGGTAGAGAGCACTCACAGGGCCGGCCAAGGATTGGATTGTTTTAGGAAGGCTTCCTGAAGGAGGAGGACCTGTGTTGAGTGTAGACGGTTCCCAGAAGCTGAGATGGGAGTCAGGACATCCCAGGAAGAAGGAGCCATACACCCAGAGACCAGGATGAGTTCAGTAGACGGAGGTATTGAATGGGCAAAGGAGAAGCAGCAGAGGGGTAGGTGGAGGTCAAATCAAGGTGGACTTTGGGGGTCAGTTCAGGAACTTGAATCCTGTCTTGAGGGCAATGGGGAGCTCTTAAAGGATCACACAGTTGCAGCAGAGAGTAGACTGGGGGGACAGCCTGGAGAGGGACCAGGAGGCTGCTCCATGATCCTAATCTGGGGAAGGGGGCCTGGGGCCTGAGCTACAGCCATGGCCCAGGAGTAGGGAGAGAGGTGGTTTGGGAATTGACAGTTGGGATGGAAGTGAGTGGTCTCTGCTCAGAGTCTCACCTCTGCCCCGTCTGCCAACCTCCCTCTTACAGAACTGCGTTGCCTGGCGGGTAGGAGGGTGACTAGTTTGTCATGGGGGGCTTCTTGGCCCCCTTAAGCAGAGCTTACTCTTCCCTGGCCCCAGCCCTAACCCCCCTGTTTACTGTAGAAGATGCTTCTGAGCCTGAGCCCTCGGGTCGGGCACGCGCTGGCTTCTGCCTGGCTCCCTTCATATTCTTTTCAGGGCAGACTGCCTTCCCAAGACTCCCTTCTCCCCCCTGACCTTCCTACTCCTTCAGAGGAGCTTTTCCTTCCAGGTTACATGCTCAGTGGCCCCTGCACTGTCTGACAGCGGTGTCCCTGTCTCAGGGGGACCCATTTCAGGGTAGATGCGAGGGCTGATCACGGACACCTAGATGGGGATGGCCAGGTCATTGAACTTTGCCCAGATTCCTTGTAACTACTGTGGTGTTTTCCTCCTAACATTCCACAGAATCATCTGTACCCACCACCTCCCAGCTTCTTACTCCTGCCCCATTTCTCTCTTCGGTTACTAATGTCTTTGTGCTTTTTTTTTTTTTTTTTTTTTTTTTTTTTTTTTTAGATTTATTTATTGGGGGGGCACCTGGGTGGCTCAGTCAGTTAAGCATCTGCCTTCGGCTCAGGTCATGATCCCAGGGTCCTGGGATTGAGCCCGGAGTCTGGCTCCTTGCTCAGTGGGGAGCCTGCTTCTCCCTCTTGCTCTACCCCTCCCCCCACTCATGCTTCCCCCCTCCATAAATAAATGACATCTTAAAAAGAGTACTTATTTTAGAGAGAAAGTGTGCATGCATGAGCAGGGGGTGGGGCAGAGGGAGAGAGAGAGAATCCTCAAGCAGGCTCCCCACTGAGCAGAGAGCCCAATTGGGGGGGGGGAGCTGGATCCCAGGACCTTGAGATCATGACCTGAGCCGAAATCAAGAGTCAGATGCTTAACTGACTGAGCCACCCGGGCTCCCCAATATCCTTGTGCTCTTAGACACAAGGCTGTAAGGTGGGGGTGCCTGTCCTCCTCCCTTCACCGCTTCACCCTTGAACCCTAGCATGGGCTTGCCCGGCCCTGTGCTCAGCGGTGCTGGAGCCCGACCAAGCCTGACTTCCCTCCTTGAGAGGCTCCGGGGCTTATGGGGGTGGTTAGGCATTAACACAAACACGTCTCCTCCCTGGGGCGTCAGGGCTTGGGGAAAGGCTAGACAAAGGGACAAATGCCGGGAGGTGGGGGAGGTGGTCGCTGTGGCCGGTCAGTGACCAGAGAGGGCCCAACCCTAATGGACATCCAGATGGGGGTGGCCAGGGAGTTGCTTCATTTTGCCCTGAACCCTTGTAACTGCTGTGTCCGTTTGTCTCCTATCACTCCACCTGCCTCTACTTTTCTCCTTCTCTTGCCCCAGTTTTCTCTTTGGTCACTGATATCCTTGTGCTCTTAGACACAAGGCTGTAGGGTGAGGGTGCCTGTCCTCTTCCCTTCACTGCTTCACTGCTTCACCCTTTGAGCCCCAGCATGGCCTTGCCCGGCCCTGTGCTCAGCGGTGCTGGAGCTCAACCAAGCCTGACTCCCCTCCTTGAGAGGCTCCGGGGCTTTTGGGGGTGGTTGGACATTAACACACACACACACACACACACACACACACACACACACACACGTCTGCTCCCTGGGGGTCAGGGCTTGGGGAAAGGTTAGACAAGGAGGCAAATGCTGCTGAGGGGTTGGGGAGGTGGTCGCTGTGGCCAGTGAGCAACCACTGTGTTCCGTCTCCATTGCTATGCTAGCATTCTAGTCCGCGCCACCTGCCTGTCGTCTGGACAAGGCAGTAACCTAACTGGGCTTCCCTGTCTCCATCCGCACCTGTTCCCCAGTCCATTTTCCATGCAGTTGCCCGAGGGATGCTTTGAAAGTGTCAATCAGATCGAGTCACTTGTCTCAAGACCTAATGGCTTCCCATCCCACCCAGAATAAAACCCAGTCTCCTCCTCGTGTCTTAAAGGCTCTGTGGAACATGACCCTTGCTCGCCTCTCCAGCCTCCTCTAGAGTCTCTTCCCCTCCTTGATTGTGCTTCAGCCACACGAGCACCTTTCTGGATCGTCTACAGCTGGTGGCCCCCGCTTCAGAGCTTTTGTGTTATTCTGGTCCCCTCTGCTTGGAACGTTCCACTCCAGACTGGGCTTCTCCAACTGTCCCTCATATCGGAGTTGGGCGACCTTTCTAAACACAATTCTGATCATGCCTGAACTCTTGAGTATCGCTTGTGTTCAGTCAGAATCCTGGCTCTGACCTACAAGGCCGTGCCTCACCCGACCATGCGGCTGACCGCTCTAGTCTCCTCCCCTTCCCGAGTGCTCACATCCTAGTGTGGCCCTCGGATGGTGCTTGGGACAGTGTGCACAACTCCCATCTCCACACTGTCTGCTCACTGTACTTGCCCTTCCTCACGTCCGCACCTGCAGACCTCCCACTTACCCAAGGCGAGGGTAGTCTGCCCTCTGGCAGGCTGTGTGGAAAGGGCTTCTTTGTGCCTCTGTTCATACTGCAAAGCAGGGGCCGTGTCTTAATAATAGAATCCAACATCTGTTAGTCCGTGGAGTTGATAACCCGTTATCCCATTGGAAAAAAATGGGCATTATTATTTCCATGTTATAGGTGGGGAAACAAGTTTAAAAACGGTTGTTAATTTGTCCAAGGCCAAAGACTTGCACAGAGATTTGAAGCCACTAAGCCAAACTTATTATATTTTCCTCATTTACACAATCATCCCGAGAACATGCGCTAAACATCCCAGGGTACCGGGTCCTGGGCTCGGTGACCACAAACGCTGGAGACAGAAGCAAGCTCCGTTCACGGTGCTTCTCTCCTGATGTGTATCCCCAGGATGTCCTGTCATGCCCCTGTCCACCCTCCCTTCCTCTCCCCGGGGCTGTGATCGTTGAAGTTTAGGACATGGTGAGAATACCTGCTATTTGTCCCTGTTAAGCAGCATCTTTTAGGGTCATCCCAGGGCTGTAGCCTATGGAGAGCCTTTGGGATCCTGGCTCTGTTGGCCACCCTTCTGCTCTGCCCCTCAGCTTGTCCATTCACAAATCTGAGCACTAGACCTCTTTAACTTCATCTAAGAGACCAATAAATAAATTGATCAGGGCTAAGGAAAGACCCTGGGGTGTGTCACTCCAGGCCACCCACCAGGGCAATCTGATCTGCCACACCCTTAAAAGAGACACCCACATAATCAAGTCCTGAGCCTACCAGCCCGCCTGGGCTGCCCCCGCCCCAAGTTTCCCACCACATAGTTTGGGAGTGGTAAACCTGGGTGTCTTAGGCAGGTGAGGCCATTTGGGGTCGCGTACGTGGGATTTGCTCTTGTGTGTCCAGCACCCACCGCGGTGTCTGGTCCTCAGCAGGTACCCAGTTGAAGGCTTGCTTTGTTTTTGTTTTTGTTTTTTTGAGAGAGTGAGTGGGGAAGGGGTGGGAAGCAGAGGGAGAGGGAGAGAGAGAATCCCAGGCAGGCTCCACGTCCAGTGCGGAGCCTGACACGGGGTTTAATCTCACAACCCTGAGATCACGACCTGAGCCGAAATCAAGAGTTGGATGCTTAGCCAACTGAGCCACCCAGGTGCCCCCTCTTTTTTTTTTTTTTTTTAAATGAGAGAGACTTAAGCATGTTAAATGCTGCTAGGAAGGAGCCCGTGGAAACACATAGAGGAAAAGGTGGGAATGAAGGGCTCAACCGCCTGTCCTTCCTCCATTTAAGAAGTATTATCAAGCACCGGCTCTGTGCTGGCCATTTTGAAAAGGGCTGACAAGGTCCTTGCTTTTATGGAACTTAATTTCTAGGGAGGGGGGGTAAGGAAAAGGTAAACAAGATAATTTCAGCTAATGTTAAGTGCTGTGCAGAAATAAAATGGGGTAAAGTGCTAATGGAGGGGTGCAACTTGAGAAAGGATGTAGCAAGATTTAGGGTATTGTAAGGGGTGTGGATGCCAGATGGCCTGGGAGAGCTGAGCCATCAGGGGAGGGCCAGGGTTCAGCGAGGGAGGCCTTGGTATGGGGGAAGGAAATGGTCCAAAAAAGAGGAGGAAGGACCTGGGGAGTTTATCAATGAGAGGGGCTAGTTCCAGGGACCCGTTGATGAGGACACAGAGTATTAGAAGGTGGATGACCTTGGGGTTTCCCTTTGAGTCGTGACCAACAGGTCAATCGCCAACTCCACATCTGGCCCTCGGCAACCCTCAGGTGCTCAGACTCAACATTGCCGACCACAAACATCTCCTTTCCACCAATTCTGCTTCCAACGTCCCCATCTCAAGGGTGGAACCATCACTCTCCTGGTCCCCATCCTCAGTTGGGACGGGTTGCTCCTCTCTCCCCTCTGAGACAGGACAGGGTCAGAAGATCCAGCAAGAGCCAGAGGGCCCCCAAACCAGTCCCTCCTGCTCTGCTGCCCCATATCTTCCCATCGTTTCTGCTCCTCCAGGAAGCCACTCGCACCGCCTTACCTCCCCAGCCTCGTACTCTTCTCCACTGCTCCCCCTGCCTATAGGGAGCTCCTGGAACAATGAGAAGATGGGAGATAAGTCTGGAAGGGAGGACCAATCGACTGGGGAGGCTGGAATCCCAGGATCACGATGTGGCCTTGTGTTACAGTTGAATGAGAGCCCAGCGAGGGTAACAGAGGTAGGGGTGAGGGCTCTGCCTGCCTGCCTTGGTCCTCACTTCCTGGTATCATCTCCCCTGGGGCTGATGGGTTCAGAACCCTGCCCGATCCCCCCAGGGCCCCTGCTTTCTTCTCTGCCTGGGCCCCAGACACCCTCCAGAGTGAACCTGTTCAGTCCACCTCTATACAGCCTGTGAACCGTGTTCAGGGGTTTGGCGATTCCCCTGGAAGAAATGGGAAACCCCAGGGACAACTCCATTAGGAACTGCCACGGGTCAGACCGGGGTTCTGGTGGGGTGTTTGAGGGGCGGGATGAGGGAGAAGGGTGTGAGGAGGTCCCATCAGAGCCTGGTCACCTGCCCACCTGCAGGCTTGGGCTCCTCTCCAGGCTTGTCTCTGCCCAAGCCTCTTCCTCTGCATTGCCTGAAGCACGAGGGCTTTTGTCCCCAGAAAGTCCAGGTAGGGATAAGAACTAGGTGGGAGGAGTTTGGATTCTACCCTGTGCAGGGTCATGTGGCTTCTGCCCTTTGATGCGCCAGCTGAGGGAGGCTGCTCGAGCATATAGCTGGCCGGCGAGCAGGCAGCGCAATCGAGGAAGCAGTTGCTGTATCCGCACAGGTTCCCTGATGCCTGGGGTAGCTTGGCTGCTGGTGCTGCTCCTGCTGGCCCTGCTGGGGGCTGCCCTGCTCTGCTGGCGGCATGCTCCAGCACGGAACAAGATCCCCAGGGCACAGAAGCGTAGGGTGGTGGCACTGCAGCAGATGGAGGCCCTGGCACAGCGTCTCCGGCAGCTGGTGAGTGGACACCTATCCTGGAGGCCCCCCCAGCCCTCCATTCCAATAGGTGGATCCCACCTCAGGACCACTGCCCCATCCCCTTCAGAAGACCATGAGCCTGGGGCAGGGGGGAGTCCCCCACTCCCAGCTCTCCCCATGCTGGCTTTTGGCATTGCCATTAGTTCCTCCTCCATCCAGGTACTTCGAGCCCATTGAGATTGGGGGCCGTGGGTTTTCTTTGTTCACCCCATGCCTGCACATGACTTAGTAACGTAGTGGGTGTTTGAGCTTTTTGTTGAAATAAGATAAACCGATGGAAGCGATTGGAGGCAGGAGGTCTTCTTCCAGGTCTCCTTCAGCCCCTGAGGACCCCCACACCCCACTGACACAGGAACCCTGGTCTACACGTTCCCCCTCCTGTCGCCCCGTCCCCGGGCTCTGCAAATGTTTGAGAGCAGCTGACGGGTGCAAAACACAGGGTGGCCACTGGAGATCGGGTCCTCCCAGGAAGCCATGTGTCTTAACGGGGATTTTGACTGCTTAGGTGGGGACATTTCAAGGCACAGGGGCAGTCATCGTGGCTGGGCTGGGACTTGAAGGTGAAGGGACTGAGCTGTGGGTGTCACAGCGGAATCTGCCTAGAGTAGCAGAGAGCAGGGTGGGAAGGAGAGGCAGCCCACCTTCCATTGTGTGTGGGGTCTGCTGTAGAGCCTGGAAGACGTGACAGCCCCTTCCTGGGCTCCCCAACTGCCCTACGGGGGTGGACTCATGGTATCTTAGGGTCCCCAACTGTGGTTGACGGTGGCAGACTCGCTGGGAGCCCTAGGAGTGGGGGTTGGGGATAGTGCCTGAGGTGCTGTCCCCATGCTCTGGAGTTCCTGAGTGTCCTCTGCCGTCCCCTGGATGGTGATTGATGGCCCCAAGGGGCAGCTTCTCTGCCCGAGCTGCTGCAGTTCCTGAGAATGTGTATTAATATTAATTGGGGCTAATTAGTTGGATAAATCAATCTGCCCCCAGAGAGCAGCTGCCCCTCCCTGGTTGGTGCACAGGAAATCTGGGCTGATGGGGTTGCTCTGGCGAATCAGTGTGATGGAGAGGATTCCCGTGTGTGCGTGTGTGTGTGTGTGTGTGTGTGCACGCGCGCACGGTGGTCTATGTGGGTTCCTTTAATGCTCACACCAGAACCTGCTCGTGGGTGCCCCCTGCTGGCTTTTAATCGTGTGCTGGTGGAGTGGTGTGCCTGGCTGGGTGCTGCTTGTGTTTGGCCATGGGTGTGTGGTGTGTGTGCCTGGCTGGGTGTGTATGTGTTGTGTTACCGATGAGAGTGCGTACATCTGGGTATGTGTGGCTGGTCTGGGTCTGAATGTTTGGTTGAGCACGTACCTGTGTGGGCCGGTGTCTGATGTGTGAGGACATCCGCTTCTGTGTTGGTCTCGGCATCTGCTTGGCATGTGTGTGGGCGTCCGCTAGAGCTCTTGGGCTGGGTACCTGGTGGGGGTGTGTGTGTCTGGTTGCCTGGAGGAGTGGAAGGGGTTTGGGGTGAGGTCGCCCCTAGTGTCCCCAGCTTCCCCACAAGGCTACAGACCTCTTGGTTCTTAGTACCTTATTCTCTCCCCAACAAGGAGACACAGGTCCATCCTCCCCTCTGGCCAAGGATACCCTCAAGGCCTCAGGTGTCCAGCTTTATGTCCCAGGGAGGTAGGAGGCTGAAATGTAGGTCAAACCCTGGCAGGGTTTGTTCAAACAAATCGAATTCAGTTCAGCCTAGCAAAATCTTACAGAGGGCTCCTTTGGGTCTTGCCTTTTACTGGACCCTGGGGACAGATTCATAATCAAGATGAATCTGACATCTGACTTCGACCTGCCTTAAAGATGCTCCTGGTCTGAGTGTAGCTTGGTGGGAACAGAGCCAGGCAAACTGTGGCAGGAGGCAGCTCAGCTGAGAGGGGCGAGGGCCAAATGCCTGCGGAGCTCCGGGCCCGGCAGGAAGGGCTTTGGTCCATCTGGAGAGGTTTGGGTGGGGAAGTCTTCGAGGAGAGTCGGACCTGAGCCTTACAGGACGTGTAGGAGTTTTCCAAAAGGAGGAAGGAAGAGGAAAGGCAGTACCGGAGAGAGAAAAGCCTGAGATAAGGCAGTGTTTCTGTAGAGCACATAGAAAATAATACAGTCTGCTGGGATAAATGGACAAGCTGCTCATGGCTGAAGGCTGCTGGCTAGGAAGCTCTGGTCACTTCAGGGGGACATTAGCTCCCCTGAGGGTTAAAGGTTCTTACGATATTAAACATATTTCACAACCGCTTTGGAAATATTAATAACACATCAATTCACTAACAACTTTAAAATATATCCTTTGATTTTTATTTATTTATTTATTTATTTATTATTTTTATTTTTATTTTTTTTTTATTAAAGGTTTTTTTTTTTTTTTTTTTTTTTTTTTT
>NW_024423564.1:67143993-67197199 GCF_017311325.1 Ursus maritimus | reverse complement strand
TTTTTTTTTTTTTTTTTTTTTTTTGACAGAGGCAGCCAGCGAGAGAGGGAACACAAGCAGGGAGAGTGGGAGAGGAAGAAGCAGGCTCCCAGCGGAGGAGCCTGATGTGGGGCTTGATCCCAGAACACCAGGATCACGCCCTGAGCCGAAGGCAGACGCTTAACGACTGCGCCACCCAGGCGCCCCCTTCTTTGATTTTTAAACCAGGATAGGAGGTAGCCCTAGTTGAGTGTGGAGAAGGCCAGATGGCCGTGGAGCCGTGGGACTTGGTGGGAGGGGGATTTGTTCCAAACCAAAGCATATGTTAAAACGACTTGAAAGTGATATAAGTTGAGGCTCCGTTCTTTCATCAACTTTTCCTAATAATTTCCCAGTGATTTGTTAATTTGTGGAAAACCTGTGGGGATCTTTTGGTGCGACTCACATCTGTGGAAGATTTCCCTATCTTTCAGAGCTCTCCCAATAAACTGAGAGTCATTAGGTGACTTGCAGTCTTGTTAAATAGAGACTTTCTGTTGACGTCATTGATGTTGCTCCTTGGATTGAGTCCTCGCGTGGCTTCTGCCAAACCTGTAGCAATTATACTCAACAATCCTCTAGCTGTTCTAATGCTAGATTCTGTATAATGAAACATCTCTGTTGTCAACTAAGTCATAAACATTGTTATTAGAATGTCATCGTAAGGGACGCCTGGGTGGCTCAGTCGGTTGAGCATCTGCCTTTGGCTCAGGTCATGATTCCGGGGTCCTGGGACTGAGCCCCATGTCAGGCTCCCTGCTCAGTGGGGAGTCTGCTTCTCTCTTTCCCTCTGCCTGCCACTCCTCCTGTTGTGCGCACTCCCTGCCCCCCCTCTGTCAAATAAATAAATAAATAAATAAAATGTTTAGAATATCCTAATAAATTACAGCAATCTCGGGGCATCGGGATGATTCAGTTGGTTAAGTCTCCAGCTCTTCTTGGTCTTGGCTCAGGTCACAATCTCAGGGTTGTGAAATCGAGCCCTGCGTTGGGCTCTGCACTTGGCATGGAGTCTGCTTGAGAGTCCCTCTCCCTCTGCCCCTCTCCCCGGCTCTCTCTCTCTGGCTCAAATAAATAAATCTTAAAAAAATATTACGGCTATCTCAATCTTACAGGCCTCCCGGGAAGTTGCGTAATAGGACAGTTAGGAGTGTGGTAGTTGAGAGAAGGCTGGGCTGTCGTGTTTGAATCCTGACTCTGATGCACACTTTTCATTTCATTTATTTATTTATTTTAAAGATGTATGTATTTATGTACTTATTTGAGAGAAAGCACGCAGTGGGGAGATGCAGAGGGAGAGGGCAGAGGGAGAGAGAGTCACAAGCAGACTCCGTGCTGAGCTCAGAGCCTGGCACTGGATCTCATGACCCTGAGATCACCCCCTGAGCCAAAACCAAGAGTCAGTCGTCCAACCAGCTGCGCCACCCAGGTGCCCCTGACGCATCTATTTTAAAAAACTCCTTTGTGCCTTAACATCCTCATCTCTGCGATGGGGTGATGATTGTAATTACAGTACTCAAGTAAGTTCATAAATGTTTACAGTGGTGTCCGGTACACAGCAGGCACAATCCGAGAGCTCTCACTTTAGTAAAAATAAAACTAATGTTGTCCTTGCTGGGCGGGGTTTAGTGAGTTTCGATGAATTTGTTCTGCTATGGAAGGGACACTCGACCGGGTTGGTGGGTGTATTGCTGCGCCCTTGGAAGCCCCGCCCGTCCCGCCAAGTCACTGGAGCGCCTGCCATGCTGGCCGAGGAGCAGCCCCAGCATTTGCCTCCGGTGGCCCTCATTAGCTCCCTCTGCCTGCTCTCCCCACCTCTCCCCAGCTCCCTGAGAGGCTCCCATTTTTACAAGTGGCCACGTGAGGACAACTGCAGGGGAGCGGTAGCCACCGGGGTCCAGATGGGCACTGGGCACTTGCCGGGAGGGGTGTCATCTCTCCAGGTAGATATGTAGGAATCAGGGGCTGACATGCAGTCTCGGTGGGTGCCTGGGGGTCAGCCTGTGCTGGGATGGTCCCTGGAGGGTCCTACTGGGGCTCCTTAGGGCTGGGGGGAGCAGGGCAAGGGGCGAGCACAGGCTGGCTTATTGAGAGAATCAGTGGCTGTGCCTAGAGTGTCCCTGCTGGGCTGGGGGGGCCTGCCCGTTCTCCAGCCCTGAGTGCCCGGCGGCGCCCCGAGGGGCCCGGGTGGCGGAGCGGCGGCAGGCTGAGTCTGGTGCTAGGGCTCGGGTGGAGCCCGGGAGCCCGTGCCCTCACCTCGGCCCGCCGCTCCGCTCGCCGCACAGCCGGCGGATCGGGCCTGCCGGGCTCCTGGGGGCAGGAGACCTTTTACCTGCTGGACTGTGAAGAGAGGGCAGAGTCCCATGGCACGGGCTAGGGCAGCTGGGGGTGGTGGGGCACTTGTGGGAGTGGCTTTTTGCTAAGTGACTCAGACAGATTTCATTTTAGCCACAATGCAGCCATCGAGGTGCATTCTAGTCAAATGCCTACCTTATTCAAGAGGGATCCATGTCTGGGCCCTTCTGAAAGTCCTTGTGGCATACAAGTGGCAGAGTTCCAAGCTCGGGCACTAAGATGGCAAAATGGCACAGCAAGTCCAAGGGTTGGGCAGTGTGGCTAGACCAGCGGAATATGGGGGTGGGGGAGGACGGACAAAGAGAAGGCTGATGAAATGGGCCTGCTGGGACCCAGGCAGCGAAAGGGCCTAGTACAGTGCCTGGCACCCAGGAAGTGCTTCGTCAAAAAAGTTTCCCTCCCAAGAGCCATTTTGAGGGCAGAGGTGAGGGTATAGACAACCTAGGTTTAAGTCTCTCCACTTTTATGACTTTGGGCCAGGAAGTTAGTCTCTCTGTGTCCCAGTTGCCCTTATTGGTGAAGTGGAAATATTGATAATAAAAGCACCTATCCAAGGGTTTTCCGCAGGATTTAATGCTCAGGCGAAGTGCTTAACATGGTTCCCAGCCACACAGTAAGTACTCAGTAAATGTGCATCACGTCTATACATGAACACAGGTTATATGTTTATGGTGAAAGCCCTGAAAACCACACTGAGGAGAATGGTTTTGCAGCTCTCTCCCGAGGGCACTTGGGACCTATGGGTTTTGTCTGAAAAGGATCACCGAGGCTGTAGTGAAGAGGCTGAGCTGGAGGGGGAGAGACTCGAGGCAGGGAAGCCAGTGAGGGAGCGGTTGAGAAAACTGAGAGACAGAGAAGATTCTAGGCAAGAAGGAGTCTGGACAGTCAGAGACGGGAGATATGAAGGAGGCGAAACCACCTCTCAGTGATAAGGTGAGTAAGAGGCTGGTCACTGGGGCCAGACGACCCGGTGTGGATCCAGGCCCTGGCACTTCCTGAGCTGTGTGTCTTTGGGCAAATGGCTCTCCGTGCCTCAGTGTCTTTTCCTACTGTAAAATGAGAAGATAATCCGCCCTACCTCCTCAAGACATAAGGAGTGATACGAGCTATTATACGTAAAATGCTCGGGACGTTGCCTGCAAATTAGCAAGTGTTAGGGCACATCTTCCAGGTGATTGAGATAAGCTCTCGTGACTATCAGCAGAGCTGGGATGCAAAGAAGTGATCCAGGGTGTTTCTGAGGATTATTGCTGTGGTGACAAGAGTGTCCTCGACTAGGAATTTCTTGAAGAAGAGCAGGTTTGACAGACAGTCAGTCCTGGGGTGTCCGTGGATATGTGGGTCAGTAAATGGGTCTGAGGTGTGGCAGGAAATAGGCCTGGGCCGTAGATCAAGGGAAATCTGGGCATCCTTGGGACATGTCTGGTGGCTGAGGTCACCCAGGGCGGGCGGGCAGGTAGGCAGAGAGGAGGCCAAGTCCTGAGGAGCACCGACATTTATTTACAGGAGGGAGGAGGGGCACAGGAGATTGAGAAGGACTGTCTGGGACAGGAGGAAGCCAGGAGATTTGAGGGCATAGAGAGTTTCCAGAAGGAAAGTGTCTAAGAGTCAGATGCTACTAAGGACAGCAAGAGGGGGATTAAGAAAAATCCAAGAGATTTAACAACCAAGAAGCCTCAGAACCCCTAACCTCCCAGGGAAATTCCCTTGTCTGGCAACCCTCCCCTCCAAGACCAAGAAAGGCCCATCATGCTGTCTTCCCACCCAGCCCCCACTCAGGCTTGCAGGCACCAGGGTGTCAGCTGGGGTCCAGAAGGACAAAGGAAGACAGCTTCACCTTCCTGAGTGCCTGCTGTGTGCTAGGCCCTTGTCATGTCCCCCGCTTGCCTCTGACAAGAGTCCTGAGGGGCTGGTGTCAGGCCTTCCGTCATACCCTGAAGGACTGGGCTCAGAGCAGCTGGGTGACTCATGATTGGCTTCTAGTCCTTTGTTTTTTGGAGAGACGATGGCCATGGGAGGAAGGGATCCACCCTGGGTTACCCAGCTGACCAGTAGTGTGTGCGGACAAGGCTGGGTCCCAGCTCTCCTGCCCCCCAGGCTGGATCTTGCCCTTCCCCCGGTCAGATCACCAGGAGTGGGAAGGCTGCATAGGAAGGAAAGTTGGGATGTCGGGGATCCCCCCTGAAGGCAAACCATACAGAGATGAACCTCACTTCCATAACCCCTGAGTCCCAAAATGTGCAGATAGAGTCACTCCCACTGCCGTTGTGTCCCTCTGGGCAGCAACATGAGGGGGCAGGCCCTCCTCTGTGCCAAGCCTCAGCCTGGGCACTGGGGAGGCAGAGACAGAGGGAACATCGATCTGCCCTGTAGGGCTTTCATGCCAATCTGGAGGCCGATCAGGGAATGTTGTTCATGCTAAGGACGAGTCCAGGAGCATGTGCTGAGCACACGGATGCGTGTGCAACTGTGCATCCAGGGGCGTGTGGGGATGTGACGTTGAGTGTGTGCAAGTGGACTGGAGCGAATCGGTCATCGAGCTCTGCCCTCCCATCTCCACAGGAGCCATCCCTGGACCCCAGGGCCATCCTGGAGCTGCCCCTGGAGAGGCTGGCCCAGAAGCTGCAGGATGAAGAGCTCAGTCTGGAGGGCGTCCTCTGTAGCTACTTGGAGGAGGTGGGGGTCGGGTCAGGAGTGGGGTGGGGGCTATCATCTGGGGGTCCTCCTCACAGGAGGCCGGGGGCAGGTGTAACATCATGGTGCAATAGCTGGCTTGGGAGGGGACGCACGCCACAGTCATCTGTCATTTCTATTCTGCTCTGGGTCAGGCTGGTGGGTGACTGAGTGCCCCATGTCTGGCCTCAGCCTGAGCCTCTTATGTGGTCTCCCTCAATGCCGCTCAGGCACTGAAGGTACATAAGGAGGTAAACTGCCTGACGGATTTCCTGGGCGAGTGTGAGGAGCAACTGCAGGCGCTGAAGAAGCTCAAGAAGGCTGAGAGAGGCCTCCTCTATGGGGTCCCCGTCAGCCTCAAGGACGTCTATGACTGCAAGGTGGGCCGCGAGGTGGACGTTCACATGCGTACACGTATGTGTGTGTGCCCTTACGTCACTGAGCCTGTGAGCATCTGAGTGTGTGACGTTGGCCGAGTTACGTAATCCGGGATGCACTAGAACGTGGCCAGCTGGGATCTGAGCCCGGTAGTCTGGCTGTGGCCCGCCATGTTCCTCTGCCACTCGTGAATCCTCCTCAGGGTGCAGCGCGTGTCCCAGAGGCCGTGACATTGTGTGGGGAGTGGGAGCACCGTGAGGAGGAGATTCTGTCCACTGGGTGGTTGCATCCTGACCCCTGTGGGCTGGAGTTAACGTCACTTCCTTGCAGGGCCATGACTCTACGTGTGGCCTGGCCCAGTTCCTGGAGAAGCCAGCGGCCAAGGACGGGGTCATTGTGAAAGTGCTCAAGGCTCAGGGAGCTATTCCCTTCGTTAAGACCAACATCCCCCAGACACTGCTCAGGTCTCTGAAGTGGGTGGGCGGGGCTGGGTTTGGGGCTGGGCCCAGGACTGATGGCAACTTGAAGTGCTGATTCAGGGCAGAGGGTCAGGTGGGGGCCAGTCAAGCAGGCTGTGAGGACCGAGGTTCTTGGGCAAGTCTTTTCTGCCCTCTGAGCCTTGGTTTCCTCATTTCAAAATGTGTGGGTGGACTTCATAGTCTCTACAGGCCCTCAGGTTCTGAGGTTCTCAAGAGTTTGGTCTCTGTGTTCATCCCAGCTTTCCTCTCCTCTCCCTCAGCATTTAGCATACCTACTTTTGTGAGGAACCTGTTCCCAATTCTCACAGGGGGCTCCTGTCCTAAAGTTAGGAGTTGTGGTTGGTGTCCACTCTTGGTCTTCCTTGTGGCAGTGGCCCTCACCTCAGCCTTAAGGGAGACTAGGAGGACTCAGCCCTGGGGAGGAGCTTGGGAGCCAAAGAGGGCCTGGGGTTGACTCCTGAGGGGGTCAGTCTCTACATGGGGAGGGACGTTTCCCCAGTTCAACTTGCACCTCCCAGCCCCTTTTCTTCTGCTTCCGTCAGCTTTCAGTGCAGCAACCCCATCTATGGACAGACCCTGAACCCTCTGAACTTAAAGAAGACTCCTGGGGGCTCCTCAGGGGGCGAGGGAGCCATGTTGGCACAAAGGGGTTCCATCCTGGGCATGGGGACTGACACTGCCGGCAGCATCCGCATACCAGCCACCTTTTGTGGTATCTGCGGCTTCCGGACCACAGGATACCGCCTCAGGTACTTGGTGCTGATGATAGGGGGGAGGGGTAGGCTCAACCCAGCCTGGGGGAATAGAGGTCTGGGGGAATAGAGGGGACTGCTTGGCACATCAACTCTTGTCCACTCATCTCAGTACTAGGGGAAGTGGCTAAAGGTAGGAGGGCTTCAAATAACTCCTGCTTCAGCCGCAGATCAACACACCATGTCTGGTATAGGTGGCAGTAGGAAAGACCTTCCACTCATTCATGAATTCATTTGTTCGTTAATTCATTCAGCTTTGCATCTACCCAGCTACCTACCTGTTCCCTTAGTCACTCATCGGTCCATCCATTTTTCCATCTATCCATCCTTTGTCCATTCATCCACCTATGCAGTCATCATCCCAGTCTCTATCCATCAATCAATTTCACTATTCATCCTCCATTTAATTTATCTAACAGATAGTTATTGAGTGTTTACTCTGTGACTGACGCTGTACCAGGTACTTGGGATATATTGGTAAACAAAAGGACAAATACCCAGCCCTTGAAAAATTTATGCACATTCCTCCTTCCATTCGTTCATCCATTCACTCATCCGTTTATCTCCCCATCCACCCACTCATGTGGCCATCTATCTATTCACCCGTACCTGCCTCTGTTCCTTCATCTGCCCATCTTGCAGCCCCACCCTGAGTACCTACACTGTGGTGGCCCCTGTGCTGGGCACACAGAACTCTCTCAGACCCAGTCCCTGCCCCTGTTGTGCTATTAGACATGCAAATGGCTGAGTCAGAAAGTGATGGGGCTCTAAGAAAGGGAATTCACAGGAGGAAGCTGACATTTTTCTTCAACAGAGATTTATTAAAAGCCTAGACTTTAAACTTTCAGAGGCAGGGCAAGGGAAGGGAAGGCTTCCTGGAAGAGGCAGAATCTGAGCTTGGCTTTGAAGGATGGATATGCAGAGATGGCATAGAGTCTAGAAGGCTGTAAACTGTGAGCCGATTACTTTGCCTGGAGTAAATAGATGTGTGTGGAAGGGCTAGAAGGGGATGCCGTGGAAGGAGGTGATACTCCAGAGCCTTGAAGGCAGTCAGAGAGATCAGACTTAATGCTGTGGGCACTAGGGGTCAGGGTTGAAACAGCTCCTCTTCCTAGGTGCTGGGTCCTGGGGGAGTGCTTGGCTGGCTACGAAAGCCTCGGCACTCAGGTGGGTCCCTTCACGTGCTGAGCTGGGCTCTGGGTGGGTGGGGTTTTGCAGCTCCTCTGGAATCTCTTCTGCTATCAAGGGCCAGAAAACAGGTAAGCTCCTGGTCTGTTCTTGTGGCCACACCATTCAAAGATAACCTGTCAGCCTTCCTTCCAAGGACATTTCCCCCAGGCCCTATCTCAGACAGATTAGCCCCACGGGTGATAGAGCAATCTGAAGGGACAGCATGGCTCCCACCTGGCCCCTCCCCAGTCCAGGGAGAAGTGCTTCCTACTATCTAGCTTTAATCTCTCCTACTTGTCTCTTGATGTACGGCCCCAGCTGAGATTCTCCTGTCAGGCCCCAGAGCTGCTTTGGCTGGTGTGCCAACTCTACCTGTCCTCAATCCCTGACCCAGGTTGGCCCCAGGACCCTTTGACCCTGATCGCGGTCCCGGGCCCCACACTCCGAGGCCAGGCAGTGGGGGTCCCCAGAGCAGAAAGGATGAGCGGAATCTGCCTCCTTTCTGTTCAGTGACTACCGTGGCTGGCCCCATGGCCCGGGATGTGGAGAGCCTGGTGCTGTGTATGCGAGCCCTGCTAAGTGAAGACATGCACCGACTGGACCCCACTGTGCCTTTCATGCCCTTCAGAGAGGAGGTGAGCTGGGTTGGGGAGCCGGCCTGGAGGGCTCCCACCTCCCCCTCCTTTCTTTCCTCATTGACATGTCTTCCATCCAATGATATTCTGTGAAGACCGCCTTTCCGGGCCCAAGGTGCAGTGACCAAGAAGCCCACGTGTTCAGTCACATTCACCTCCCATCCCTGCTGGACCCCAGCTGCTGTGGGCGTCTCGGCTACTTGGAGCCATAGCTAATACTGCCCCAGAGAGGGACTCCATCGTCATGTACCCAACACACACACAGACATAACACTCAGCAGGTATGGTTTAGAGAGTCTGGTATCTGGTTAAGCTGGGCTTCCAGTGCTCTAGGTAACCTTGGCCAAGTCACATGTCTTTGTAGGCCCCAGTCTCCCCAGTGGTAGAATAAAGAGGTTGTTGGACCAGAGGATTGCTCCAGGCCCTGCCAGCTCCGGCAGGCTTTGTTTATTCATTAGTTTATTCAACAGCATTTATTGCACCTACTATGTGCAGGCTCTTCGTAGTTCATCCTAATGCTCAGTCTATAGAATGAACATCGTGCTTCTCGTTCACAGGCAAGGAAACTGAGGGGAAATGCAGTGACTTGCCTATGATCACATAGCTGGTAACTGGCAGAGTTGGGCTTTGAACCCAGCCCCATCTGCTCTGGAACCCTCTCCGTAGGGAGAGTCCTGTCTACCATTCAGTCGATGTCCACTCATCTGATCTCTACACACATCCTAATACAATCAACCTGCAATCATTTTCTGTCATCCATTATTTGCTTCTACTAACTTCTCCATCTCCATCCTCTCCTGGCTGTTTTTTATCTTAAAGGTCTTTGTGTCTATTCATCTACTTACTTACCTGCCTCCCCCACTCAATTCCAACCATCCATTCTTCAACACACCCACCTATCCATTCAACCCTCTGCCCATCCACTCATTCACCATCTCATACACATGCCCACTCACTCATTCATGAATCTATCTACCATCTAGCTACCTATCCACTTCATCCACCCAAACATGTCCCATCCATTTGCTCTTTTAGGGGTTTCTCCAGAGGACCTAGAGCCTGGAAAGTATATAGAGAGGCTCCGAGGGGGTCTGGGGAGTTTCTGTAGATTCCCCTGGGTTGAAGACAGCTGTGGCCCAAGGTCCGGGTCTGGCTCTTGAAGAGGCCCAGTCTCCTCTGAGAGCTCTACCCAGCCCCTCTTGCCCACAGGTATACTCCAATAACCAGCCCCTTCGAATTGGCTACTGTGAATCAGATGGCTTCACCCAGCCAACTCCTAGCATGGCCAGGGCCATGAGGCTCACCTCCAGGCTGCTCCAGGAGGCAGGACATCAGGTAAATTTGCTTAGCCCTGGATGGCGAGGGAAGCCAGACTAGTGAGGATGCTGGGCTGGGCCATTCTTGGAGAGAAAGGAAGTTACATCTGAGTCTGAGCTGTCAACATCACTGTGTTTCCCTTAAGCTTCCTGGAGAAAACTGATGGGCTGCAGGTGAGGGCAGGGTGAGCCTGCCCTGTGAGGATGGCATCAAGATTTTGCAGCTTCCCCCTTCAGGGGTGAGGACTCAGGGACTCACTCCTATAATTCCTACAGCTTGGGTTTCTGTTGCCTCCATCAAGTGGCTGTGAGGAGATCTCTGTCCTCAAAAATCACCTTCCTTCCCACCCCCCAGCCCCTGCCTCCCACATCCAATGGCTTGTCCTGGTCCTGCCTCCCCTCTGAGAATTGCTGGTTGGTGACACATGTACCCATGTAATCTTGGGCCAGTCCCTTAAGCCCCCTGAGCCTCAGTTTTCTACCAGACAGGGTGGCTGTGAAGATGAAATGAGCTCACCTATGTGAAGCACATGCCCGGGGCAGGATCACAGGGAAGCAGGCAGGAAGTGGGGGCTGCTCGAACACCATGGCATCTCCATGTGGGTGAGGTGTGGCATGGCAGCAGAGGGGCTCAGGTGTGTGGAGATGAGTGGTGATGTGCTATCCTCTCTTTAAATCCTGAGGGATGCAGAGAACCCCGGGCGGGGTGGGAGGCGCTCCAGGCCCTGACTAGCCTCTGTCTCCCAGGTCATCCCCTTCTCCATCCCCCGGATAGAGTACGCTGTCCAATACCTGTTTTTGGGAGGTGTGTTTGCCGATGGAGGGACCACCCTTCTGGAGAAGCTGTATGTTTGTCAGGACTCGGATGTAGGGCATGGGCTTGGGGATGCGGCTGGTGGTGACCTGAGCCCTAGGAAGGGGCTGTGTGGGTCTGGGCTGTTCGGATGCCTCTGGTTAATTGTGTGACCTTAAACAGCAGGTCAGCAACCCAGGCTCCGTCTTCAGGATGTAGGTGTTCCGGGGGTGGTGCTGGTGGGAACTGAAGTGTTTCTTTGGGTCTCACCTCCTTCCATGGCCTCCCTCTGGAGCGGGACAGTTGGGTGGGTATGAGAGTTAGTCGATGGCTGAAATGCTGTAACCGACCGGAAACGTGTCTGTGGTTCCTCAGTGAGGGGGACATTGTGGACCCTTGCATAAAGAAAATGACCGACATGCTCCGCCTGCCGGACGCACTCAAGGGTTTCCTGGCCTGTATCCTGAAGTACATAGTGAGTTCAGGCCCAGGGGGCGGCGTGCCGGAGGGGAGAAGCCCAGAGAGGAGAAGGACTCAGAATGGGGCCCAGAGAGTAGTGGGGGCTCGGAAAGGGCTGATGGGGGCCAAAAGAGGGGGTCTTTTTGGAGAGAGGGGTGCATCTCAGAAAGAGGAAGGGGTTTTAGAGAGGGGGTGGGGGCCTAGAGGGGGCTAAAGGCTTGCAGAGGAGTAGAAGCCTCCGTGTCAGTGTGCTGAGCAGAGTTGCTTTTCCTGGACCCCAGTTCTGGGCAGGCTGGTGTTGCCCTGTGGTTTCTGAATGGGTCTCTCCTTCTCTCTCCATCTCTAGGACCCCCGAGCTAGCCAGAAGCTGGAAAAGTTCCGTGGAGTGGGGTGAGTGCTAGTCTCCTCAGGCGAAGCTCAAAGCATCTTCCATGGGGTGGGGGGAATCAAGCAAGGGCCATGTGGCTAGAGTTGGCATCCACTGGGAGTGAGGGCTATTTAGACTTCGGGATCTAACTAGGTTTTTAGGGTCATGTCTGACACTGGTTAAAATGTAGGCTTTTGAGTGGGGTTGAGATTGGGGATACTTTGGGGCTGGGGTTTGATTTGGAGTTCAGCTCTGAGTTCAGGCTAGAATTCGCTTAGGCTGGGGTAAAGGTTGGGCCTGAGTTGAGACTGGGTTTGGGTTTGGGTTGGGGTTAAGGTTGGCACTGGGGCTGGCTGGGGGCCTCACAGGCTAGGGGAAGAACCTGTGGTTTGGGGCGGAGCCTGTGAGTCCCTGTGGCTGGTGGCAGTGGTGGTGGGGCATTGACCAGAGGGCGTGGACTGTTGGGAGCACTGGACAGGCAAGGTGTTTTGGGCCGTCAAGACACAGGGTCGTTCCCAGCCCATCAGCTGATTTGCAGCCTGCATGGAGACTAGGCCCTAGCTCTTGGTTGTAATGCATAAAAAGGGGTCCTCCCATGCTGACCTTTGGACTTCCGTATCTTATTTATTCCCCCAGGACTCCCAAGAAACTGTGGGAAAAACACACAGCAGTGCAGGTGATATGTGCCTGAAGAGACCTCAAGGGACTACTGGAGCAGGGGCAGCAGAGACCTGGGTGGTGACAGGAGTGGCCAGACGGGGTTGGGGGTGGGGGGGAGCAGAGCTCTGTCCTGGCCTGCAAGGGAGGCCTGGCTACACCTAGACGGGGACTCTTGGTGACCTGGGAGGTTAATTTAGTCCATCTCTTTGGGACCAGGATGATGTGTTGGTCCCAAATAATTGCAACCTGAGACTCCCTTTCCATTCCTTTGCCTCAGCCCCTGGGAAGGCCCTACCCCCCCCCCCCCCCCTTGTGCATCTCACAGCCTGGGAATTCTTCCTGATGTTTAATGCCACTGGGCTCGGTAGCACCTGACCTTGTCCTGCAAACAGTGACCTCTGCTGGTCTTCCCCCTCCCACCCCTAACTGTCCCTACAGGAATATAAGCAAGAGTTCATAGCCCAGTGGAGGTCCTTGGACCTGGACGTGCTGCTGACGCCTGCTCTGGCCCCTGCCTTCCACACGGGCTATTCTATCACGGCATTAGGTGAGAGGAACCGGGGTCCTGGTGGGCTTGAGCCCCAGAGTCCAGATCTTCAGAGTTCTGCCACAGCGTCTGTGGCCTTGACCTCTGTCACCATTCACTATTTTTAAAAAATGTCTTAAATTGAGGTAAAATTCAGATAACATAAATTCACCGTTTTAAAGTGTACGAATCAGTGGTTTTGAGTATATTTAGAATGCCATGCAATCACTATCACTATCTAATTCCAGAATATTTCCATTATCTTGAAAGGAAACCCTGTACCTGCTACCAGACACTCCCACTTTCCATTCACTTTTAAAATGAATTTTATTGAGGGGCACCTGACTGGCTCAGTCAGTAGAGCATGCGACTCTGGATCTCAGGGTCATGAGTTCAAGCCCCCCTGTTGGGCGTAGAGCTTACTTAAAGAAGAAAAAAAAGAAAGAAAGGAAAAAAAAAGAACTTTACTGAAATATAATTCACACGCAATGAAACCCATCAATTTTCAGAGTGTAATTTGATAAATTTTAACAAATGCATATAGCTGTATAATTACCATCGTAATAAAAATATAGACTATTTTTACCATCCACTAAATTTCCCTGATGGCCCTTTGCAGTTCACCCTGCCCTTGCAACCTGCAAACAACCGCTGATCTGCTTTCTGTCACTATAGTTTTGCGTTTTCTAGAATTTCATATAAACGGAATCAGAAGGAAGGAGGCCTTTGTGTCTGGCTTCTTTCACTTAGCATCTGCATTCACTCTTAATGGGCTTCCTGCTGCTCCACTTCAAAAAGTGGCTTTGGCCCAGCCCCGCTGCAATGAAGCCTGGGTGCAAGGCCGTTTCTGGGGCATTCCTGGGGCCCCTGCCCAGCACAGGCACACGCCTCAGAGGTGTTATCAGTGCAGAATGAAAACCCACCCCAAGCCTGACTCCTCTTCCCTGGGTCCCCCCGCAGTGGCTGCCCAAAGACACACCCCACACCTGGCCCTGCACCTGCACCGATGTCCTCTGCTGACACCACCGCCCCTTCCTTGTCACTCACTCCCTACAAACAGGCGGCTGCTGCAGAGGAGCTGCCTTTGAAGTCAGGGTTGCCCTGTACGCCTCAGCCATCATCGGCTGTGTGGTCTGTGAGAAACCGGCTAACCTGTCAGCCACCCCGGTTTCCTCATTGTGCACGGGGAATGGTCAAGTCACAGGGGTGGAGAGGACTCCAGGAATCAGCAATGGAGAGAGGCCAGCACAGTGCCTGGCGCTGAGTAAGGCTTCCATAGCGTCCATTCTCCCCTTCCCTCCGCCGTGGGGAGAGCAGGAGGCCCTTGTCAGGTGGATTCCCGGCCCCAAACGGGCCATATTGAAAGCCCGGGGGGCTGCCGTTCCGAGAAGGACCGCGAGGGGGCGCTCACCCAACACTCTTGCCCACCCGAGTCTGGTCCGCCGCTGATCGCCGGGCTTGCCTCCATCTTCCCACAGATGCCTCCTCCTACTTGAGCCTGTACAACGTCCTGAACTTCCCCGCTGGCGTGGTTCCGGTCACCACTGTGACGCTGCAGGACGAGGAGGAGCTGGCCTTCTACAAGGGGTACTACGGAGATAGTTCCGACAGATGTTTGCGGGAGGTCAGTTTCCCTCTCCAGGCCTCTCCCCCAGGGGCACAAGCCAGGACTGGGTCTTGCCTCCATCCCCATCAGGGCGAGTGGGGGTGGGCCGGGGCCAGCCATTCCCAGTGTTTATCCTTTATTACTTGCGCCACAGTTAACCCCATCCCTGAGGACACACCCTCTGAGCTCCAAGTCGGCCTCTGTCCTTGTCCGGGAAGGATACTTTACAAAACCACTGGTCTTCTTGACACTTTCTTAGGGAAAGTTGATCCCAGAGGCAGGAAGAGTGGAGCAAACGCCCCTGGTTAGGAGCTTACTAGGTGACTGGACTGGACACTGCTCTTCTCTGAGCTTCAGCTTCTTCGCCAGGAAAATAGGAATTAAAATATCTACCCTGCAGGGTTGTCCTAAAGGTTCAATCGAAAAACAGTGAAGATATCAGTATAAGGCTTCGTATATAGCTATTACTAATTACTGTTACTAATTCAGAGGTGGCTTCACAAGAGGAAATATTCCCACGTGTATATTTAATGCATGATCTAAAATAACAACGCTGTCTTGGGTGACAGAGAGAAAGAGAGGGAGAGAGAGACTGACTCTGAAAAGTATGTACGTGTCTGAGTCAGACATTAAGTAACTTACTTTTTTTGGAAATTGATTTTAGTGCTAGAGTTACCCAGTGGAACTGCTGACCTGAATTCTGAGAAAATAATAATAATGATACTATCTAATGTGTCTTGAGCTCTTACTCTGTTCCAGGAGCTGTTTAAAAGTGCTGTATATATATTAAATCATTAAATCCCACAACTGCCCTGTGAGGTTTTACAAAGTTGGAAATGGGGGCACACGTAGGTTAAGAGACTTGACCCACCGCCACACCACACAGGCTGCTGAAATGGAGGGAGCCAGGACTTGAAGCCAGTTGACTTGGCTCCAGTGACAAAGACAGATAAGGGCTTGTATCTTATCATCATAAAACAATTAAAACATGTTTGAATGCCTCTAAGTATGTTTGGATTTCATGGCAGGGACTCAGGTTCAGTCCCCATGTTCCTGAGTCTGCGTTTGAGGTCGGGGTACCTCTCTCACTGCAGAAGTATGAGAGGTTCTGGGGCAGGGACTTGCACATTCTTCTTTCCTTTGCTGAGAACATCGGGTGGATACTCGGTTTTATATTTCATGATTACAGTCAGCTGTCTGCACAGGGAGCAAGTTTTACATCTTAACCCTGGAGAACTAGAGACAGATAAAGTCAGAATAGTTTTTCTAGGTTTCACTGAGAGCTGAGGAAGCCTGGGACTCTGAGATCCAGGACCTCTCTACCTTAATAAAGATCGGGGCTGAGATGTTTGGACTAATGCTTATGGGTGGTGAGGGAGGCGGGGTGCGGGGCCTGTGAGCAGAAAGCAGCCTCTAAGTCCATCCACCCTCTTTCTGGGCAGGCGGTACACGGATCCGTGGGACTTCCTGTGGCTGTGCAGTGCGTTGCTTTGCCATGGGAGGAGGAGCTGTGTCTCCGGTTCATGAAGGAGGTGGAGACCTTGGCCAGGAACCACAGGGGACCCGAATGATAGGCCACTCCTTCTCCTGGAGTCCTTCCTACATCCTCACCCCAGTCTGCTCCTGATGCCCCTTCTCGTGAATACCGTATCTGCCTCATGTTTCCTCCTCCCAGAAGCCCACCAGATTCCTTTTCTTTGTTGTCCTTCTGTGTGGGTATTCAATCCATGGACTCCTCAGATTGGCCCAAGATGGGGCACAGGGTGAAGGGCTCAATAAACATTTCTGACCGGTCGGCCTTGTGATCCCTAGTCTAGGTGGGGCTGTAGCCTCCCGGTGGCCTTCTACCTCCAGCTACTCTCCTCCAGCTCAGTCCCCCAGATGATATCCCAGAATGCAGCAGAGGGGAAAGAGCCCCAAACAGAGAGACTGGTGACCAGGGTCCAAGTCCTGGCTCTGCCACTGGCTTGCTGTGTGATGCTGTGCAAGTTACTTCCCCTTTCTGGACTTCAGTTTTCTCATCTGCAAATTGAAGGGGTTAGATTTGATGAGGTCCATGGTACCTGTCAACTTGACTATTCTGTGACCTGTGACTTCTAGGCACTTCCCTGATCCAGAACTTGCCATGGCTCCCACTGTGATCTAGAGAAAGTGCCAAAGAGCAGGCCCAAGGCAGTGAAACCCAGTCAGAACAGATCCTAGGTAGGGACCCAGACCCAAGCTCACAGTCCAGTGCTTAGCCTGTGAAGCGCCAGTTTCTTGGCTTGACACTCAGCAGCTCCCAAGATCCCCCACGGCCTCCTCTTCCAGGGCCCCACCACAGCACAGCCATCCTCTGTCCCCTCAACCTGGAGCCTTCTTGCCACCACAAGCACACTTTGCACTTCTGCCTCTGCCCCTCTGTCACACTGTCCCTCCACCCGAACACCTCTACTGTCTTCTTTGTCCTTCAAGCCCTGCATCAAATGCCACTTCCTTCAGGAAGCCTCCTTTGATCCCTCCAACTCTCCCATGATCTGCCCTTCATCTGAACTCTTTTGAGGTCCTTCCCCATTAAAACTTACAGTTTCTGTATCTCATTCCTCTTTACAGTCCTACTTCCAGCCAGCTCGGCAAACTAATGGACTCATTCCTGCCTCTGCTAGATAGCAGAGACTTTCTGGAGATAAAACTTCAGTGCAGAAACATAGACTTCATCCATCCTCCGGTCCACCTATGTAACCATGCACCCTACATTTGTTGAGTACCTCCTCTGAACACGAATGATGGCGTTCCAGGCAGAAAAAGACCTGAGAGTTTAACTAAGAAGGAATCACTCCAGAAGGGAAGCCCTGACTCCACCTGCCACACCACAGAAGGAACCATGTGCGATGTCCAGGTGCAGGGGAGACAGGGCTACTGCTGACCTCACTGGGGCCTCTACCCCTTCCAGGCTCTACCACAGAGTCTGAGATCTCCGCTGGAGAAAGAGCCTGCTGGTTTCTCCTCAGACAGGCTAGTAGGGCTCTGCTCTGTCCTCTCTTCCCCATAAGAGGGAGGTCTAAGAGGCCAGGAAGAAACGGTTGGGGGGGGGGGGTTGCAGAGAGGTTTTCAAGTGCCTCCTGCGTCCTCTCTCACTCCCACTGGCTGCAAACAGTTTGGGCACCAGGGGGCAGCATTGAGCTTTACTCAGCCCGGAAGGGCCCTCGCCTTCAGCTTTCAGATGCAAGGCCTCCAGGTCTTTCCCAGTCTAAACACAGATGGGAAAACTAGAGGCGGGGAGACCGAGATTGGGGAACATAGGAATAAGCTGGCGGTTTAAACATTAGTAGATTATAAGAGATAGGGGGCAGAATTCTATTTTTGTCTGAAATGAGCCTGGGGAAAGAGTGGCAGATACCAGCCCAAGGGGCCCAGTAAATGGGAAGCCTAGCTTCAGGCCAGATTTCCCTCCAGGCTGGCCTTTCTCTAGTTCCTCCTGAGCTGAAATTTGGGTCAACAACTGCCTTCCTCCCCAGCTCCAGCTCCTGCTCTGGCCTGTAACCTCTCACACCTGCCAGCACCATCTTCTGCCGAAACCAGCCCCTGGTCTGTGTGACTGTGGGCAGGTCATTGGCTTCCTCGGCACCCTTTCCCATGGTGGCTGAGGCCGTGAGTGGGTGTGGCTGGGATGGCCAGGGGCAGGGCATGGCCTCCTGCTCCCCTTCCCACTCCTGTTACTTCCACTGCAGAGGGCTTGATCTGGGCGCGCCGGTGTCCAGTTTCTGGCTCAGCCTCCCAGGGGGGTGGGAAGTCTCCCAGCTCTTTGAGCCTGTTTCTTCCGTGAGATGGAAATGAGTACATCTGACACCGCCGTGGGATGAGATCGATCCACAGAGGGTGACAGCCGGGTGGGAGAGGACTTGGGGTCCCCTCCCCGGCCAGGGAGTCATTGCAGGGTGTCCAGAATTCAGCAGGAAAAGCCAGCACCTCCTGGAGGAGCCTGAGAGCAATAGGGTGGTGGGTCACTCCAGGGGAGGAATTTAGCTCCCGAACCAGGAGTACTGCAGTGGGAGGGGGTTTCTATAAAGGTTGGCACTGAGGCCCCTGACTAGGACCCTCTGGGAAGGGGGTGCCTTGAGCTCTGGTCTTGCTTCTGTGCTGTGGGATGCAGGTAAGAGCTATCCTCTTTCTGGGCCTCTGTTTCCCGGTGGCTGCACGGGGCAAGGGGTGGGGGGGGTCCTCCTGTCTCCCCACTCCCCTCTTCATTTGGAAGGCTCTGCCAACCCGCCCCGCGTCGTCCCACCGGCTCAGGGACCCCGGGGCCTCTCCACCTGAGCCACCGCACTCCAGTTCCGTCACCCGGCGCGGTCTCGGGAGGCGGGGCCGGCGGACCCCCGTCGAGGCACCCCCTCCTCTCCCGTACCGTGGCCAACAGAGTCCGGTTCCCTCCCCGGCCGCTCCGCCGCGCGCCCCGCGCACGGGCAGCCCCGCCCGCCGCGCCTCCCCGGGCGCCCGCATTAAAGCGCATATGCAAGCCATGAATTATCAACTGAAAGGAGTCAATTACCGGCTCTAAAAACGAGTGTCTGCGCCCGGAGCGCCCGGGGCCATCCGCCTATTTACGGAGCGATTTCCCCCGCCCGGCCTCGGGAGGGATAGACGGGGAGAGATGGAGCCCGAGACCGGGAGGGAGAGAGCCACGGGGAGAGAGACTGGGAGAAGGAGAGAGCCAGAGACCCGCAGAGACAGGGAGAGATAGAAACTGGGACGAGGAGCAGAGAAAGAGGTCTGGAGAAACGCGCAGAGACTCAGACCAGGCAAAGGCGGCTTGGGTCCCTCTTCTACAGAGAGTCAGAGGTGGGGGCGTGTGGGGGGTTGGGGGGGAGCGGCAGGACCTCAAAGGCCCCCTTTCCCCTCCCCCAGTCTGTGTGGGAACCCTAGCCCTCCAGGGCTGGGGGAGACTGGACTGCGGCGGGCTAGAGCCCTGGGGAAAAGGTGGGGCACATAGTTCTGGCTGGAAACTGGGGAGCAGGCTGTGGCATTGTCCAGTGTGGAGGTGAGCTGGCCAGCGCGATCATGAGAAGAGGGAGGAGAGGTGAGGAACAGGCCCAGAGTGAGGATTAGAGTCTGACTTGGGGGCGTCTGCAGCCCCAGCATGGAGAGAGGGGTGGTGAGACCAACCTCAGTGGGCTCTGGAAGTCCTGTCTGCCCCACAGACTCTCACCCAAGCGGTTCCCTTCCCTGAAAATGCATTACCTGCTGGGCTTCTACTCACTCTTTGACCCCTGCGCCTGCCTCAGCCCGGCACACACGCCATTCTAGTCCCTGATCCAGGCCCTTCTTGGGGCTGAGCTGGAGGGGACCTTGGCTTGGACAGAGGCTGTGACCAAGGCTCAGAGTTTGGAGGGCAAGGATGAGTGTAAAGCGCTCCGCAGATCGCATGGAAAGCTTCCAGCCACCCCGGTGCTGGGGTGAGCTCACAGCAACTGAGTCCAGCCCTTGCTCTGCAGGGGTTGGGGGAAGAGCAGGGCACCAAGGCTAGTGGTGGGTGGGGTAGGGGGAGCTGAGGCCTAGCTCACCAGCACCAGTAAGTTGCTGCCAGAGCTCCCAGGGCTTGTACTTCCAGGTCCCTGGAATCCTAGGCCTCTCCTGGAAGGAGTGGGGACAGGGAACCCCCAGGAACTCTGAAGAAGGAGCAGGGTCTAAATTGGGCCAGAGGGAAGAGTCTGGGCTGGGGTATCAAACAAAGCCTTTCTCTTCTAGCTGTGTGACCTGGGGCAAGCCCCTTAACTTCTGAACCTCAAGTTCCTTAATCTAGAGCATGGGGACCTTGCTATCCACTTTCTAAGAATGTTCTCACACGTGCATAGCACTTTCCCAAGAAGGAAAGTAAAGAATAAGAGCAGCTACTATTTATTGAGGCTTACAAGGTGCCAAGTGCTGTGCTTCGTGGATTCTCCGTCTTCCTCCCAATTGCTTTCCCATGATGTGAAGTCACTTTGCAGAAAGGGAAACAGGAAGGGAGGCTGGGATTGGGAAGCAGAAGTGATAGCCTCAAGGGTCTGACTCTGGAGTTTTCTTAACCCCTAGACTACGGAACCTCTCAGACTAGGCCCAGTGTGTCCCCTGCCCCGTCCTCTCAGCTCTTCCAGTTTGAATGAGCCCAGATCTACTGAAGGACGGCCGCACAGTGGGCAGGACAGCTCAGGTCCAGCAGAGGCAGTCCCTGGGGTCCTGTTCCACCCATGGCGTGGGCTGGGCGTCTGGCCTGACAAGTCTGCAGCCCTGCCGTGCCATTAGTGGGCAGCTGGGGGGGGGGTGTCTGTAAGCGCCAACGCCGGGGTTCCCGTGACCGCTCGCCTATTAGTGGCTGGTGGCTTCACAATGATTTATTGGGGCTTCTTCATTTCCCCTTGGTCTGCTATAAACATATTTATACCACCAGAGTGACCGATAAATTTCCCTTATGAATCCCGTTATCTCCCCCATTAACCATCCGTCACCTTTTATGCGGCCACAATGGGCCGGGCCAGGGCAAGGGGGCTGGGTGGGAGGCCCGAGGCCAGCGCAGCCCACGGGCCCAGTGAACTCTTCACCTCCCCCACTGCTCCCCAGACAGTGGCCACTGCTGCCTTGGAGCTGCCTCTAGGATGAGGATATGGGCCTAGGAACAGACTGGACGGGCCCTTTGAAATGTGGCTTCCCCCTGGTTCTCAGAATAGGGAAGTGCCTCTCGGGGCTCACCTGAGTCTCTCCCACTGTTGCTCTGGCTTTGTCTCTTCTAAGTGAGCAAGAGTCTTCTGAAGCTGCTGCCACCTCTTCCTCCTCTCCCTGCCCTAAGCTCTCGGCCTCAGCCCCCAAGTGCAGCAGAAAGCTAAGAAACAGATGTGGTGCCAGAGGGCCAGCTGCCAGCGCCGTGGCATTGGCTGAGCCCCTCCTCTGTGCTGGGCACTTTACATGCACGATTTCATATGATTCTCGCCAAGGGTCGCCGTGGAATCCTGGAGCCAGACCTTTACAGCTCCATTTGCCAGATGAAGCAGTAAGGCTCAGAAACATTAAATGAAGAGCCCAAGGTCACCCAGCCAAGGGGCAGCGCTGTGATTTGGGCCTTTTTGGCCCTAAAGCTTGTGCTTTTAACTACTGCCCTCCATCTACCACCTGTCCAGATGCCCTGGGCTAGGAGGGGTTAATCCAAGAAATTTTTCAGGGAGAGGGCTGCAGAGCAGGGGAGGAAGAAGAGAGGGGAGGGGTGGGGCCTCCGGGGAAGGCAGGCAGGGAGAAAGGGGCAGAGCTGTGGAGTGGAAAGTGACCTTGGGCACCTGTTCATAGTCAAACTGCTGGGAGGGGAGCAAGGTCTCTCAGAGCCCTAGGCTACCTGTTCTCCCCACAGTTGGCAGAACAAGGGGCCTGGCACATGGTCTGGGCTGGTAGTCCAGGGCCTGGCTCAGACCTCACCCTCTTGAGGCTTCGGCCTCCTGCCAGAGCCTGGGCATGGAGGGTTCTGCCCTTTGAGTACCTGATATATCAGCTTCCTTGGGGGATGGCTGTGTGTGTGTGTGTGTGTGTGTGTGTGTGTGTGTGTGTACATGGGGATGCTGCGGAGTCCTGTTTCTTCCACCTTCACCCACAAGGTCAGCCAGAGCTGCTGAGAGCTCCTGGGCAGTTAAGATGACCCACGTTCTCCAATGGAGAAGAAACTCAAGACTTAGGTGGACCAAAGTCTACCCTGATTCCTGGCATTGCTTCTCTGACCCAAGGAGACCGGGCACAGGTAGGTGTTGCTATCCCCATTTTATAGGTGGGGAAACTTAGACCCAGAGGAGGAAGGAATCTGAGCTGAGAACAGAGCCTGGGGTTAAGATATGATGGCTAGGAGGGGACTCAGCAGACCTTAGGGCCAGGAGGTAGCAGAATGGGGCTGAAGCGGGGGTGTGTGGTCTGCTAGGTCTGGGACAGCCACAGGTCAGGGTGGGGGGTTAGCTCTCTCAAGGATGTTTAATTACTCTTGTCTTCAGTCACATCCTGGGTGGTCTAGAAGTGGCCAGGCCAGAGGGGATTATGGGCTTAGCACCCCGAGGAGACAGATTCTCCTCTGACTTCAAGAGGATGTGGGGAGGTCATTCTGGCTATTCCCCTGCCTCCCATGATCCAGAGGGAGGAGTTGTGGGGGGTGGTTACAAGATGTAGTCCATCTAATTCTTGGCTTCCCACACACCAGCACCTGCAGGGAAATAGCCCTGCTGCGGGGAAGGAGATCCGCCCTATAACCTGAAGCATGTGCTGGCCATTTCTGAGAATCATCCTTAGACAATCTCCAGCTCAGATTCCAGACTCCCTGCGACCATCTGCCAAGGGGACGCCCCCCCACCCCAGACTAGAGCTCCTGAAGGGGGCGCCAGGACAGAGACAAACAGGCCCCACAGCCAGAGGAGGTCACCTCTCTTTCTCAGCCTTGATCTGTCTCCTTCCATCTGCTCTTCTTCCTCTCCCCCCATTTGCCCGCTGTATCCTCCCAACTGTCTGTCTGTGTGTCTGTGTGTCTTTCTTTCTGTGGGCTGGCAGCCCACTCCCCCACGTCCTCTCCTCTCCGCAAGGTTGGAGGGAGGCGGGTAGGGCTGGGAGTGTGTGTGAGAGAGCGAGCCAGCGCCAGAGCTCCCTCCCTCTCCCTCTCCACCCTCTCCTGCTCCTTCTGCCACACTCACACACACACTCTCTCTCAGTCATTTTCAATGTCATAAATTTCCCCGTCTCTCTCCTCCACTCGGCTATTACCTGCGCCTCCGTCACCGGCCGTGCGCTCGCTCCCAGATGGGCTAGGCCATCTCCGCTCCGCAAATGACTCAGGGAGAGAGAGGCAGGGAAGGAGGGAGAGGAAGGAGCAGGGAGAGACATGAAGAGAGATTGAGAGATTGAGAGGGAAGGCAGCAAGCAGAAGACAGGAGATGGGAGCAGAGAGGGAGAGAGTAGCAGCCCCCAGAGGGCTCACAGCCCCCTCTTCTCATCGCCTTCAAATAGGAAAGCCGCTGCCAACGGGGTGCCTGCCTGCCAGGAGCTCTGGGTGTCGGGGGCAGGAGGGGGTGGTGCTGAGTCTGGGGGTGGAGTTGGGTCACCCAGCTCTGCCCTCCACCCAGTGGGACTTGCTGCAAGTCCTTCCCCTCCACACGCTTCCCACAGGCCTCTCCCTCAGCATCGTGCTGGCGGGGAACCAGACACCTGGGATTCCTTCCTCAGGGGCTCAGAGCCAAGGGGACAGACAGACAGCGGGGTGAGCTCCCTGCCTTACAGTGTACTAGGCCTTAACGGATACACTGGCAGGAGGGGGGTGGTGTTCCGAGTTACCACAACTCAGGGTAAGCTGCACCTCTCCCTGCAGAATCTGAGTGGAGGGGTGGAGGAAGGGAGGCTGTCTCCAGGCCCTGGCTTCTTGCCTCCAGTGTGAAGCCCCCTCCTCCACTCCTAGCTTCATGAGCGCTGTTAGTTTTCTCAGGATTGGTTCTTGGGATGAGAACAAAGCTGGGAAGACTCAGGAGACCCCAGAGGATGGAGAGTGAGGCAGAGGAGGGGTACAGGTGGGGCTGGTGCGGCAGGACTGGGGAGAGTGGGGACAGGCAACCCGAGGTGCCCACACGCTGCCAGGAGAGACTCGGAGAAACCCGTTGGTGCTCCTGCTGCTGCTGCTGGTAATGATGGCCCGTGTGGGAGCTGCTGGTGGTGCTGGGGGACATGGACCCCAGGCCCAGGGCTGCTACCAGAACCCCCAGGAAGGTTTCCTGCTTGTACTCTCAACACCTGTCATTTCTTTTATTTTTTAAAGATTATTTATTTATTTGAGAGAGAGAGAGTGAGAGAGAGAAAGAAGGAGCAGGGGGAAGGGCAGAAGGGACTCTGGGATCATGACCTGAGCCGAAGGCAGACGCTTCGCAGACTGAGCCACCCAGGCACCCCTCTAATTTCTTTTAAAAATGCATGACCATGTCACTCTCTTGGTTCAACCCCCCCGCCCCATGGCGCCACACTCCCTGGAAGCAGAACCTGAACTCCTCCCTCGCCCTGGTTTCAGAGGCCCGTCTGTTCTGGCACCACCCCCTCCTGCAGCTCCCTTGACGTCTCCCTCCTGACAGGGCCTAGACTATGCCCAGGGTCTTTGCACTCACGTCGCACTCATCCCTCAGCTCAGATGTCACCTGCACAGAGGAGCCGTGCTGACCGCCCCACGTAGTGATGGCTCAGCCCGTTAACGCTACCGTGGCCTTCTGAATATTTATTTTGTGGCGCTTTTTACATTGTGTCATTACTTGTTTACTTATCTGTTCACTCCTTTGGTGTCCGTTTCCTCTGGTGGCTGCACCCGGCGTGAAGTCAGAACCATGTTTGGAGGGACAGGACAGTTCCTCAAAGACAGTGAGTACCACACCGCGAGCCCAGGGACCGAACGGGCAGATGGTGCTGATGCAGATGCAGCCTCCTCTCCCGGGTTTGGATCGGGGTGGATGTCGGGGTGGCTGTGGAGGCCGGGCTGGCGGTCTCAGGTTTGCCGTCCGCCTGGCAAATCTGAAATCCCAGTGTGCGAGGTTCCATTCCCACAGGGAGACGCATGCTGCCCTGATGTCGGGCATTTAACGTGTAGACAGGGTCAGGCCTCATTGAAGGGTTTCCCTCTACTAGAGCCCACACCCCAGAGCCCCTCCTTGTGTGGGTCACGTATGTGCACCTTCTCACACACACACACACACACCTCAGCACAGGCATCCTCACACCCCTGTACAGAGCGGCCTCGGATACGCCACATTCACATGCACGTACAGAACCCGCCACAGACGTCTGAACACGCCAAGGCTTGCGGAGGGACAAGTCCAGCACATACCAGACACAGCCCTGCAGGTATATTTGTGGACAGATGCACCATGAACACACGTGCCCACAGAGACGCACGTGTGTGCACTTACCACCGTAATCAAGCACTAGAATGGCATCAGTGAAGACACCTGTTCACTTGCACACTGACTCCGGAGTCCACACCAGGGGCAACAGACCGGGCTGCGAGCTGCCCTCCAGCACAGGACGCGCTGTGTTGAGTGATCCACACGTTCCCGCCCCACTCCTCCCCTCCCCTGCTCTACCGCCCCAGCCCTGGTGCTCTGGTGAGAGGCTCAGCCTCCCACAGACTCAATCAGTGGCCAGAGGCAGGGCTCAGCTGGAGCTGGGGGCGGGACTTGGTCTGTGGCCAAGGTCAAGGTTCACTGGGTGACTGGGGTCAGGCTCCTCTGGGACCAAGGTCAAAGGTCAGTCAGAAGCTGAGATTTCCTTGATGTCCTGTGTCTCTGCTCACAGGTGTGTCCCCCCCATCTGTGCCGTCCCAAGGAGCTGCCGGTGGCAACACGAGGCAGGGTCCTTATCGTGCGTGGGCCTCTGAGGCTGGCGGAGGGTGGGGGGTGGGCAGGTGGGGGCCGGCTGGGCAGATAGCTGTGAGGTACGTTTCCATCTCCGCGGGTCGGGCGGGTGAAGCCATTTCCAATCTGCTCTCTATCATTTTCAATATCATTAATCCCAGACACTCTATTTTCCATGCCTGCGCAGCCAGGCCCCCGAGTGTGCGCCGTGTAAAGTGACACATATTCATCACCGGCTCGTGGCGCCCGCGCCGACGCTGATACAATATTAGTGTTGCCCCCCCGCTCGGGGCCCGCTCCGCCCGGCTCCCCGATGGCACGAATCCATCACCTGGAGCCCGTGTCACTTTCCCCAGCAGCCACATTTGTTTGGGCACTTAGGAGGTAATTGTGGCACATTAGCTGGGGCGGGGAAGGGCGCTGGGCCCTCAGGAGGAGGGGAGGCGGAGGCGTCTTCTTCCACAGCCTGAGCCCACCCTGGCCTGGTGCTGTTCTGGGCTGGGGCTGGGGTCCCAGGAACCTGGGCTCTTGCTCAGCGTGGGAGGACGTGGCTCAAGGAAGGGTCCCATTGGGGGAGGTCAGCTCCGGCCCCATCTGGAAGTCTCAGCAGGGTTCCTCAGCTCCCCTGTGAGCCCTGACACTGGGGCTTGGTCTCCATGGGGTCCCAAGCTTGGAGGTTGAAACCTTTTCTTGCCAACCAGTCCATATCCCAGCACTGAGACTCAGGATGTGGTAATTCTCGCTCTCCTGGCTCCATTTCAGGTCACATACGGGAGAGGGTGGTGGGAGGGCGGGGGCAGGAAGGAGGCGACGCTGCCCAGCCCTTGGGAGCCCAACTGAGAGGGAAAACCTGGCGTGCCCTGGGAACCTGGGTCTGAGAGGGGCGGCTCTTAGTCTGAGAGGGGGTGAGAAGGCCCAGCCCTCAGGAGCCCTGTCTGTATCCAGGAGGAGGGGAATGTCACCAGCCTGAGCAGCGGATGGTGGCCCAGGGCACGGTGCCTTTGGGAAGACTGCCTGGAGGTGGTGAGCCAGACAGCTAGGGACAGCCTCTGGCCACCGGGAGGCCCAGAGTGGCTGCAATGGAGGGAGGAGCAGCAGCCAGGGTCATTGATCTGGGCAGAGGCCAGGCTGTGCTGGGGCATGGGTTCTCCCTCCTCAGTCTGAAGGGCTAACACCCATTAACCTCGTCAGCAGACAAATTGCCCGTCTTGTCAAATTCCCATTTAAAATGCAAACTCGATTTGACAGAGTAAACGGAGCGGAGGTGGGAGCGGATAATCCAGTGGAAGCTCATTAGCAGGGCCCAATGAGAGGGGCCTGCCGGGAGGGCCTAACAAACCCGCCCTGATGAACCTCCCAGCCTTTTAACATCCCACCACCTGCTCAACGCCCCACTTGCCTGCGCTACTGCCTAAACCCCTGGGGAGTCTGGGCACCCCAGCTGCTTGCTACTACCTCAGGAAGGGTGCACCCAAGAGGCGAACAGCCTCTGCATCTCCGCCTGTCCACTCAGTGGCCCGGGGAGCAACAGCAGCAGCCATGTGCCTCCCGACCTGGGCTCCCACTGGAACCCTGAGTGTATATTCTCCCCCCTGGCCTCCCCCTCCCCTGCCTTCCCTGTAGGGGTCCTGTGAGTTGGCATTATTATTATTATTTTTGGGGGGTACAATTCTCTAAGAACATATATATATTTTTTTAATTCGACAGAGAGAGACAGCCAGCGAGAGAGGGAACACAAGCAGGGGGAGCGGGAGAGGAAGAAGCAGGCTCCCAGCGGAGGAGCCTGATGTGGGGCTCGATCCCATAATGCCAGGATCACGCCCTGAGCCGAAGGCAGACGCCTAACGACTGCGCCACCCAGGCGCCCCTGTGAGTTGGCATTATTAACTTATTGACCAATGAGAAACTCCAGGAGGTTGCCCAGTTAGCGGTCAGCAGGCAGAGCGTGGATTTGACCCCCAACCCGTCAGACGTCACCGGTTACACCTGTAACCACTGCACTACCTTGCCTTCTGGGAGAGCGAATGACTGTCCTGCCCTCTCTGCTTCCCCGGTTTCAGTGCTATCACTAGCTGTGTGGGTCTAGGAAAAGTGACTTCTCTTTGGGCCTCATTTTTCTCACCTGTAAAAAAATGGGCAAAGGACAGCTGCCCAGCCTGATGGGTAGGGTAAGGAGAATTTTAGTATGCATTTGGTTTAATAAATACGCATTACCGCCCCCAAACTATCGTCAGATAACTTAGCCCTAAAGGGAGGTGTCCTGGGGCAGGGGAAGGTCCCGCCCACCGGGTCAGTCCTGTCCTCTGCTGCAGCCCAGTTTCTGCAACCTGTTCCTAATAGTTGCAATAATGGTTGTTAAGAGGCCCTGGAAGGCAGCGTCCAACAGCCAATGGGCTGTGGCTCCACCTGGCCCCTGGGGCACCCCCAGATCACTCCCCCCCAGATAGTCATAGAGCCCCTGAACCAGACCGGGGCTGCACCTGTCCCCGCCACTACATGGAGCCCCGCGCTGTCTAGCTGTGCTGGGAGCCGAAGCTGGGTGACCTCGGCTGGGTGACCTCGGCTGGGTGTCCTCACTGGGTCTCAGTGCCTGTTGCCGGCATCACAGCAGGAGCCTTCTCACCCCCAGTCTCTGCCCCCCCATCAGTCCTTCAGAGGCACCAAAGCAATGGCCCTAAATCCCACCGTTTTCCCATCATGACTCCTTACTCTTCCCAAGGTGAAGTCCACACTCCTCAGCTGGCATCCAAGGCCCTACGCAATCTGACCTTAGTTCACCTCTTCAGTCTCTCTCGTGGCTCAGTGTGTCCCGAACTCTCCTACCTCTCTGCCCTTGCCAGCCTGTGAGCGACCCTCACACCCTTGTCTGACACCACCTCTCAGCACCCACCCTAGGGGGTCCTCTTCCTCTTCAGACCTTCTCCACCCCCCATCCTTGCCCGACTCCAGCAGCCAGCTGGAAGAGACCCCTGGGAGGCTCTGGACCCTGTGTGGGGGTGGGACGGGGGTAGGGGTGGGCTGCAGAGGAGGAGAAGCTGGGCGGGGGGCCGTTCTCGGCCTCCCTCCGGCCGTCTGCCGCACCATCCTCGGAGGCTGGCCTAATTCCCTTCGGAGCCCGGCTTCCATCTTCAGGGTGGCGCTTAGGGAGCTAAGAGCCCAACGTTAATGCCTAAGAAAGTCGTGGGTGGATTAGAAAGCGAGGGGGATTAGGGCCAGAGCTGGTGGCTGATGCAGGCGCGGAGCCCCTCCTCCTGAGGAAGAGGAGGCTAATCCTGCTTAGTGACTGAGGAGCCCACCGTGCTGAGGAGGGGCCTTCCTTCCATACCACCGCCTCGACCTGGCCGGCTCACGAGCGCTGGCCGAGCCCAGGCAGGAGCAGCATGAAGACCCCCTCGCCACCTCTGTCTTCCAAGCTTTTGGTCCACGGGTGTCCCCCCAAGCCATCTTTGCCCTGCCCCTCACACTGCCCCAGCCCTCTCTGTGAGCCCAGACCTTTCCACCCTGCGGTGCCATCCAGACCACCTTGTGTAGCCACCCTGACAACTTCTCAAACCACCCACATCCCCCCAAACGGAGCCGTCCCCCCCAGACTCCTCCTGCCCCTCCCACCGCGCTGCCTGGAAGGTCCACAGTGGCTGCGGCAGGCCCGGCCTCCCGTTCCGCCAGCTACCGAGGGTTGGCTACCGTGGCTCATGGTCAGCTTCCTCCCTGGGGACTGGCCCTCGGTTGCCTCGCCCAAGGTTATGCCCTTGCCCTGGGGGTGGTCCGCGGGATGCTTGGTCAGCGCGGGGGCGGGGGGGGGGCGAGTTCTGGCCCCTGGCCTCAGGCTTCCCGGGGGACTGGCTGAGGCCATTGCTGCCCCTGCGCCGAGGCTGGACCTCTCGCTCTGTCCTGTCCTGTCCCCCTGCGCCTCAGAGCAAGCCTCAGCAAGCCCCGTGCACACTCTCTCCCCGATCTCCTTAGGAAGTCTCACCCTTCGCTGGCTTGTTTAAGTCCCAAGGTTGAGGATGGAAGATTAGGTTGGGTCACTGAAGGGCCTGAGCTTAGGAGCTCCTGAACTAGATGCCCACCGCTCAGCCAGGAAGGGCCAGCGGTCCCTTCCTTGAGGGTGAATCGTGTGGGGCAGGGGGCCTCTGGTTTCAATGGTGTAGGCAGTCCTGTGGACCGAGTGGGGAGGGAGGTCCCTCCCGCCAGGGAGACCCAGCTTGGGGTGTTGGCCTGAAAGAGGAGGCAAGCTCCTGTGTCTGGGGAGCTGACTGGAGAAAGAGAAGGAACCCTGGTCTGAGAGTTTAATCTGAGGGGGGAGGCAGGTCACTTCCGGTGAGCCTGGTCAGAGGGGAGAAGTAACCTGGACTTGGGTCCTGGTCTGAGGGGGAAAGGAAGGAAGGACAGCGTGTTAAGCGCTGAGCTGGAGGAAGCAGAGCAGGCTGTGGACCAAGAGAAGAGGCAAGACCCTACCCCGACTGCTTGCGCTCAGCGCCTTTCACGCTGTCCTTCCACAGCTTCCCATTGCCAGGCCTGACTTGCCTTCCCAGGGGCCAGCCAGCTGGGGTGAGGCCTGAATGTGGGAGGACTGACTTTCTAAGTTAATGACCTAGGTGTGCGTGAGAAGAATAGGAAGGATGCCCGCTACCTGGCCGCCTAGCTCCATGAGGCTTGATGCTGTGACACGTGGGGATGGAGAACATCCTAGATGTTGGGCCTCTGAGAAATTCTGGTCCTAGGGTAACTTGAGAGCAGGGGCAGGGACCTGGAACTGGACGGATTGACCTCTGAGAGTCAGTTTGGGATGCGGGGGTCAGTTGCAGGGGAACACGCCCACTCTGTTCCCTACCTCTGATGGACAAATGCTAATGACATTACCAGCGATTGACCAGAAACGAATAAATAATTCAGTCTGGCCTGAAAATGGGAGAAAAGTACTTAAATGCTATTGACAAGCCAGTCCCTGGCCTCATTACCCATGCAGACTCAGGCCTTCACATCGACCATGCCCCCCAATTCCTTCAAACCCCACTGTGGGCAGCCTCAGGCCTCCCTCCCACCCGCCTGGCCTAAGTTGCCAGTGTGGAGGGTGACCTGAGGAGACCAGGGGGAGGGTTGAGGTTTGTGGCTAGAAGCACCCCCGGAAAGGACCCCAGCAGTCCCCCAAGTCCTTCCCCTTTCCCCGACTCCTCGAAGTAGCTTGTGTTCCCAGGAAGGCCGGTCCTGGTCCCTCCACCCGAGCCCCAGGTGCGCATGCCCAGGGAGCACAGGCGTGTACTCGCAGGCACACGCGGGGCCCAGCAGCTGCTGCATCCTCTTCCAGGACGAGAAGAGTGGTGACCCCCGGGGCGACTGTCAGTCACTGCACTCTCGGGGGTACAAACTCATTAAACGTTTCCCTGCCTTGTCAAGGGGGCCTGAGTCCCCGAGTCAGGCCTTGGGAGGAGGCGGCGACGGAGGAGGAGGAGGAAACAAACGTGCAGCTGGTCCTTTAAAAGCACATCCTGTATTTCTGACCCCTGGAGAAGAGAAGGGGATTGCGGAGGGTGGGGATTGCAGGGGGAAGGGCCTCACCATGGGTTCCTCCTGAGTCGGGATTTCCAGCTCCCAAGTAGCACACAGAGTGGTGCCCCCCCCCCCAAGCAGTAACTTTGCAAAACAAAACCCCTCCATGTTCTCTAAGAGCCTCCCTCTCTCTCCCTTGGCTGCCTGGGCCTGACTGCCCTTCCTGGGGGCTCCTCTGACATCAGCTGGTCTCTTCAGTGAGACCTAGAGAGGCTGCCGTTCCTCTGGCCCCGTCCCTGCTGCCCACATGTTATGCTAGCCTCTGGAGCCTCCAAAAGGCTCAAACAGCCAGAAGCCCAGGATGTCCACTGGTCAGAGAATGGGGAGCCTCAGAGACCTTCCAGCCCAACAGGCAAGCCGCCTCCTTGCTGGAAGGCTCTGGAGCAGGACGCAGTGATGGGGACGGTGGGAGGGAGGGTTGTGAAGTAGGCCTGAAAGTACAAGATGCTGGGTCATAGGGTGCCCTTCAGCACAGCCCAAGATCTAATTCTAAAAGGGACCCCATCTCCTTGTGAGCTAAATAATTTGCTCCTGGGTGTGGGCAGAAGCTCTGGTGGTTCCCCCTTGCCTATCACAGGTAGCTCGACTTACCCTCTCCCTCCCTTTGGAGCCAGGCACCCCTGCGCTGCAGCTTGTAGGGTTCTGGCTGAGGTCACCAGTCTGGCTTCCCTCCCTGCTGCTTGTCAGAATCCTGCCCGGACTAGGGCCTGAACCTCCCTGGACCAGCTTCTCCCTCCACTTCCCCCACTCCACAAAGTCCAAGGACTCCTCAGCTTTCCCAGGCACAGTACCCCTCCCACACCCCTCTGGAGTGAGCTGAAAAACTCTGCTTCCTGCTCCCTTTCTCCTCAGTGTCTCTTCCCCCACCGGAGTCCCACAGGGAGTCATTTATCCGGATCGACTGGCTCTCCTCCATGCAAACATCCGCAGGAGCATTGACAAGCCTAAACCTCAATTAGCCTTCAATTACTCAGGCCTCAGCCAGATTTTCTGTGGTGGGGACAGGGGTAAGGAATGTGTTTGGGCACTTTGGGGCGCTGCCAGGTCGGGAGGCACCCTCCTTCCTGGAGGCCAAACACCCCCCACCATGTACCGCTACTCCTGCCCGGCCAGCCTGCTTCCCACCGCTCTCCCTCTGGCCCTGACCACCTTCTTTCCTTCCTTCATCCTGCCCACCTTTCCTATCTCACCCGTCTTAGAAAATCATTATTCTTAAGTGTACATAACTAATACATGGTTCCAAAAAAAAACTCATTCTAAAAACATAATGCAGAAGAATGCAAAGTGAAAAGCTCAATGCTCCCCTATCCCTACCCCATAAATCCCCCCTGACAGTAATTGGGGGTTCTCCTTCCTTCCAGACATTCGATTGTATACATTTACGCACACACATCCCCCATAGTTTTACGTGCTTTAAAAAAAAAAAAACAACATTTCCAATCAGAACCCTCCTATTCCTTTTGTTTAAGGACCTGCTCTAGCGGCTGAACAGCATAGGAGCCCGTCTTCCCACGCTAGTGCCCGGCCAGCTGGCTCCTTCTTCCTGGGTACCTAGTCTTCCACGGGAAGGCTGCACCACGGTCCTTGCTCAGTGCGCCGCATCCTGGCAGCAACTATCCCTGTCCTTACAGCACCCTGCACACCGGCCAGTGTGGCTGTGGGACACATGCCCAGATGCGAAATTGCTCAGCCTCTGGGGATGCATATTTAAAATTTTGATAATTATTGCCAAAATGCCCTCTGCCGCCAGACCCTCCAAGCTTGTGCCGATGTGTACCCCAAGTGTCCGTGTCCCTACTCTCATCAACACTGGGTATTAGCTTTATAACATGTATTTTTTCCCCCTCAACCTAATAGGGACGGTGACATCTTGTTTAATTTGTACTTCTCTTTCCTCACCTACTTCTTCTCTTCACCTTTCCTTCCATGTCTCACTCCCTCCTTCTCCATCCCACCACTGCCTGCCCCCTCCCTCCTTCAGCTTCTCTCTTTCACTCTCTTCCCTACATCTTCCCATCCCTCGCCTTCCCCCTCTCCTTCCCCCTCCTCCCCTGAGTACTACAGTCCTGGGGGGAGGGGCATCCAGAGAAGCTATTAGCTCTGCCCCCCTAATACTCTGAGTCCCACTCGCCTCTTAACACCTCCCTGAGCCTGGGCCTCTAAGCCCCATCTCACTCGCGTCTCCCTCTAATCACTAAGGCTTATTTCTGATTTTCTGAAGTGACAAGGAGCTGGGTTTGGGGGGAGGGAGGGCTGTCAGCCAGCATCTCCCAGGATTGAGGGAGGGAAGGATGCAGGGAGGGAAGCCTGGCTCCTTGGATGCGGCCTGAGGGACTCCAGCGAGGTCTGTGTACAGGCCCCAATTCCCTAGCCCCTTCTGCCCTGGTTTATGGCTTCCATTTCTACCCTCAGGGCGCTCTTTTAGGCTCCTTTCTCTGGTCTCTCCTATAAAAAAGAAAGGGATGCCCCACCGTCCCCTAAGGGAGCTCCTGTGGCCAGAGCCTCAGTTTTCTAATGTCTCCCTCTTCTCCCTCCCCTGCCATCACCCTGCTGCTCTCACGTCCTTCTGCCCCACCCCTTTAATCCGAAGGTGGTAGATGCCTCTGTGCTTTAAACCCCTTGTCTCCTGCTTCCTACCCCATGGAAATCGGGTTCTCCCCTCCCCTGTCCCAAACCCATCTCTCCAAAAGCTCTGTGAATTGGCATAAATTTAATTAAGGACAGCAGCAAATCTCTTGTCGTTTTAAAGACACTTAACGTTTAAAATATGTGCTCAGAGTAGAGGCCTCCAGAGAGGTGGGATGAGGGGGGCCAGAACTAATTTCGAGGAGTTCCACTCGAGCCCCAGGTCTAGCCCCACTGTGTGACCCTGTATGTCCCCCTTGGTGTTTCTGAGCCTTCCTCCTCGCCGTCGTCCCCCCCCCAACTTCTAGGAGGCTCAGCAGGAGGAATACCTTGCTCCTGCCTGGAAGTGCTCTCCGTCCGCTAATTTAATTACATGGCCTAACTGGGCCCAGGCTGGGGAGGCGGCTAATGGCAGCTGCAGAGACACTGGGTAATCAAGAATTAATTAAGCGTTTCTGGGGATTCCCGAGTCTGGGCTAGGGATTCCTGGGAGCTTGGCTGTGGCTGGGCAGGGTATGGGGCCCCTCCAGCTCCACCCCCAGCCCTGCCCCCATCTCCTCAGGAGTGGAGGAAGCAGCAGGCTCCAATCCAAAAGGCTCTGGGTGCGGGGCTGCCCACCAAGGCAGTCTTTGATCAACGAGATGTGGAGGCACTGATAGGCCAATCCAGGAGCCGGCAGTGGGCTGTGTGGAGATGGACAGGGGCCTGTGCCAGGGGCTCTGGACCTTTCTGCTAGGGGCTCAGCCCGTGCTGAAGACGGTGCTTCGTCTAGGCTGGGCAGGTGGAAAAGGGAATGGGATTCAGCCTCTAGCGCCTGGAGTCCAGCAGCCCTGAGTGTTCCCCTGGGCTTCACTACCTGCTAAGGGCTTTCCCTTGCCCGGGGCCTTCCCCTCTGCACCAGCGCGGGTCCCCCAGCCCCTCGGGTGCTTGGCTTCAGGTTTCAGGTGACCCAGCCCCTCCTTAAGAAGCAGCTTTCCCTGAGCACTCAGGCTGGTTTACCGCCCCAGGCACTCGCACAGCACTTTGCCTCGTTTTCTCTTCACGTATTTCTTTACTTGTTTCTTGTGTGGCCACCTGTCCCCTTCACTAGAATAAAGTTCCGTGTGGAGGCAGAGACGGGGTCAGTCTGGCTCCAGCTGGCTCCCCAGGACCGAAAACAGCCCACAGAAGGTGTTCCGAGAAGGAAGAGCGCTCTCCGAAGCCGCTCGCTCACCTGGGAAATGGGGATCGTACTACTCTGCAGTCTCTGGGGTTGGGAGGGGGAATTAAAGCGCGGGCTCTAGAAGCGCCGGGCACCGTGCGCGGCCCGGTTCTCGCCAGCAGCGGCGGTCGCGACCCGATCCGCGCCGTCCGCTTCGCCGTCGTCGCCACCGTCGCTGGCGAATTTCGTGCTCCGGCCTCCCGGGCCCGAGGGCAGGGCTGCGGGGTGGAAGGCGCCCGCCGGGCAGGACCCTCGCCCGGCCCAGCCCGCCGCCCCGCCTCGGGCCCCGCTCCTTCCCAGGCGCCCCCGCGCCGCCGGCGCTTTGAAGTCCCAATCCGGCAAATAGAGTCAATCAATTATGAAGGGAACAATCTGGCGGCCCCTCGGGGAGCGGCGGCCGAGCGATCCCGGGGGATTAGGCCGCAAATCGCGCTGAGCCTCCCTAAGTGACAGCGAGAGAATCGCGCGCGGCGGCGGCGGCTGCGGGAGCGGGAGGGAGCGCGGCCGCTAACCCGATTATGCAGATCCGCGGGGGGCGCGGATTAGGCCGCGGGGGCGGCTGCGCCCTAAGCGGCTCGGGGATTTGGGAAAAGTTTACTCGGGCGGAGGGGGCGGGACTCCCCCGGGCGGGCGGCCGCACCGCTCCCAGCTGGGTGAAGGAGGCGGGTCGGCTGGGCCGGGGAGAGGAGCCAAGGTGGGGAGTGCTCCTGCTGAGACGCAGCCACGGCCACACCTTTCCAGGCACACGCGCGCGCACACGCGCAGAGGTACACCCCACGCCTCCAATAGCCCTAAGTACACACGCGCCCCACCATCACCCTCCAAACTGGCAAAAACAGTTGAGAGCACACGGAGGCATGCTCACATGCTCACATACGCACCCCGGCTCAGCGGCACACAGAAGCCAGGCCCCTCAGTGCTCACACAGGCATGCAACCCTGGCTCCTGGGCACACTCACAGACGCAGGCAGACCCTCTGCCACTCACAGACACACGACCCTACAGTCAGACGCGGTGCTTCCTGCCGTCCTAGTAGAAACCCCCACGACACAGGACTATGACTTCAGCTACACGATGGCCCATTCGGAGATGTGGCTAGGTGCAGAGCCCCCCACTTGCGCTCTCTCAAGACCTCCCCCACCTTTTCCCTCTGAAGGACCCTAGAGACGAGTGTGTGCTAGTGTCCGTGAATGCACGTGTGTGTGTTTGAGTGTGAATCTGCCAGGCTAGCCCGCGTCTCTGGAGTCTTGGCTTACTCTTGGGCTTTTGCAATGGAGACCTCTCAGGGCAGGCAGGAGGGAGGGAATGAGGTATGGGCTGGGAAATAGGCTGATTCCCCCTGATGCCTCTGGCTGGTGAGGGGCGGAGGTGCTGGGATTGTCTCTGCAGGCTTGGGAGTCCAAGACCTTCCTTACCCTCTGGGCCTACTGCTTTCTCGAGATGCAGTCAGGGAGACGGCTGGAGAGAGGATGGTAGCTTCCCCTTCCCCATCTGGGAAAAAGACACAGAACCCAGCTACAAGCCAACTCAAGACAGGATGTCAGGAAAGCCTCAGTTTCTTTTCATCTGTAAAATGTTCAGTGTGTGTGCTGAGTGTGTCCAGGCAGCATACATGAGTTCATGCCCAGTGTATGTCCACAGTCTTTGTGTATGTCTGTGGTGATATGTGTGCTTTTGGACAATGTGTGCTTGTGGTTGCTGGTAGTATCCCTAGCCTCACACCTCACACAAATATTACAGCCACACATAATAACTGTAGACACACACTGTCCACAGACAGGTGCTCATCCTGCATACACAAAATGACCATGGACACACAGCACACACTTTAACACACACACTTACACGCACGCACTGAACCTCTGGGAGAGGCCAATCCTTTGCATGCACAGTGAACACTAAATGGAGTCGCCTTCTCGGTTCCCACAGCTACTGCCTGGGTGGCAGAGGGGCATTGCCATGGCATGGAGGGCACCCCACCCCAAGCCCTAAGCAGTGATAGTGGGACCCTGTGGCTGACTCAGTCAATGGGGGTCAGGGTTAATGAGTCTTCAGCAAGCAGAGCGCTGGCTGCTGCCCCTCACCCCTGTGCTGTATGCATATGTGTGGCTGTGTGTCCATCACACACACCATTGTCATTGGGAAGAGCATATGTGTGTGTGGCTGGGGGCAGAAAGTTTTCCTCAGAATCTGGGATCCACCTTGAGGTAGTCCAGACTGACCCCTGGATCCTGCTCCATTGGGGGAGAGGGGTTCTATGGTAGGATGAAGATGTGCTCTGGTATTTCAGGCTGCTGGGGATGGTAGGGGGATATTCCCCTCCCTGTGTAACCATAGCCAAGCCCTGGCCCAGTCTGGGCCCAAGTCCCTCACTGGCCTTCCCTGATCCAGGCTTCCCAGTCCTGAATCCATTGGAGAAGAGGCTGGAGGAGTCAAACCCTCAAGAAGAAATTCTCCTGGCCATCTCTGACCCACTAGACAGGACTTGCCCGTAGGCCTGTCCCCTCACCCCCATTGAGGTGCCCAGCCCCCTGTGCAACAATCAGGCCCAGTTTCATGCTTTTTTTTTTTTTTTAAAGATTTTCTTTATTTATTTGGCAGAGAGAGACAGCCAGTGAGAGAGGGAACACAGGCAGAGGGAGTGGGAGAGGAAGAAGCAGGCTTCCAGCAGAGGAGCCTGATATGGGGCTCGATCCTAGAACGCTGGGGTTACGCCCTGAGCCGAAGGCAGCCGCTTAAGGACTGCGCCACCCAGGCGCCCCCCAATTTCATGCTTGAGAAGGATTCCTCTGGCCACCAATGGGGCAGATCTGATTCCTTGGCTATAGGGATGGCTTGATCAGAAATAATCAGCAACCAGGCTGTGGGGAGGGGCCTCCTCTCCTTGGCAGGAACCCCGCCTCAGGAGTGCAAAGGAGGAGGCCTGCAGGACTAGAGGGAGTGAGGATAGGAAAAAGCCTTTCTGACTGCACGCACCCAGGCGGCTTCCAGGTGGGGGCTCAGTGAGGACTCAGTGGCACCTCAGTGGTCCTTAGCCAGCCTGTCCTGGTCCAAATCCTACTGCATGCCTTAATGGATGTGTATCTTTGGGTCAGGTACTTAACCTTTGTCGGCCTCAGGGCCCAACTTTAAAATGGGGATAAAATAATCCCTTCCTCATAGGATCCATATAAAGAAAATGTAAAGCTTGTAGCAGAGGGCCTAGCAGATAGTAGGTGCCCAAGCTGTGAGCACTGTGTTACTATTATTATTATTATTATTTGTTCAGAAGCACAGACTGCAGAAGGAACCCAACAGTCGATGCTATCTTGACACCCGCACCCCCCCCAACAGGAGTGAGGCTGGGGGGAAGGGAGACATGGGGATCCAAGGCAATTCCCCCCCCGCCCCACTCAGGCTTATTACCTAGGAGAGCACAGAGGGGATGGGAGCCAGTCTGGGCAGCCTGCCCTGAGGGGAAGGGAGCCTGAACTACCCCCTTCCAGCCCAAGTACATGTCTGAGGAGCGGATGGGGAGAGGAGAAGCCAATCTGAAGAGGCTCAGTGGCTCAGTTGTTTCAGGCCAGAAGCCATTACCTTCCCGGAGAGAGAAGCCCATGGCCCATCTGAGGCTAGGGGCAGGGGCGAGTAGAGTACAGATTGGAATGAGACTCCAGGTCCACCTGAGGCCTCCTTGCCTTCCCCCTTCCCTTTCTCTGACCAGGTGAAGAGGCAAAGTCCAGCCCGCTCTTCTCTAGTTTGGGCATGGGTGGAGGTGGGGATTGGCGAAGGGGAAATGGTCTCTGCCCACAGCACCTACATAATTAATTGCACCTACTGTGTGCTAGGCCCCCAAGCATCTCCTGTTTCCTTTGTGCCTTTGACACAGCTGGAAACCAGCGGGGCCTTTTCGAGACAGTCATCCAATTATTGAGCCTGGGGGGCAAGACTTGGCAGAGGGAATCAGAGGATTTCCATATAAGGGGGTGCTGGGGTGGCTGACTGGAGAAAAGGGGGGCTCGAGACCCTGCCTGCCGGGTTGGCATAGCAAGCATGCTGTTTTATGAAGACTGCCTGCCTATTTGGGGTGGATTGGCATTGCTGGTGATGAAGGAGAGGGCTAAAGCCCCCAACCCACCAAGGCACCACCCCAGGTCAAGCTCAGGGAAAGCATCTGTGTACCAAATTCCAGGCCCAGAAGCCACTTGAGTTCAAGGTGGCAATCTCTTGAATCACCCCCAAGGGGGACAGAGGTGAGCCTAAACCCTGGGCTTGGGCTGTGCACACATTCTCACCCAGGACTGTATCTGGCAGATCCTTCAACAGCCTGCATCCAGAGCATCCTGGGAAGGACTTCTTTTGCCTCTAGAGTAAGAGCCTCCCTCATCTTGGCCAGGTGCAGTGGAGCCTCTGAGTTGGGCCTGAACAGGTGTTCCTCCCAACTGATGCCACGGAGCCTTCTTCCACCTCATGCCCTCCCAGCTCCTATCCCCTGCCTCTGCTGCTCTCGGTCTGTGTGTCTCTATTTCTACCTCTTGATGTCTCCCCATGTCTGACTCTGTCTCTCCAGGGGCCTGTGAATCCGCGTCTCTGTCTCTAACTGTATCTCTATCTGTGTTTGCGGCTTTATCTCTGGCTCTTGCTCGTCTCTCCTAGTCTCTGATTCCCTGTCTCTGAATCCTGGTGTTTCTCAGTCTGTGTCTCTCTATCTCTGTCTCCCCGCTTGTCTTTCACACTGGATAAGCATCTATGTGGCTTGGTCAGGTTGGAAGGTCACTGTCGCTCAAGAGCTGAATGGAGAGGGAAAGCTGGCTTGTCCCGAGCCTGGGAGACAGGTGTCCTGGATGCTCAGTGCTCCCTCTGGGGAGCTTTGTCCTTCAGAGTTTGCGCTTGTGCTCAGTTTGAGTCAGGGCAGAGACACTCTGAAAGCTTTCAAAGCCTTGGCCTCCCACTTTAGACTGTTTCAAGGGCAGGGCTTTGTCTCTATTCAGACAGGTAGCCAATCTCTCTGTGTGCTCCAGCTTCCCTTTTCCTCCATTTTTACTGCATGAGAAGCGGTAGAAATGGCTTTTGGAGTAAAAACAAACAAACAAAACCCAGTTCAAATTCTGGACCTGCTATGAATAAGCTCTATGGTAATGGGTAAATTATTTGATGTCTCCCAGCCAGGGACATTCTCCTCAGAAGTGGGGATAGGAAGAGTGCCTATCTTTCTGGATTGTGGTGAAGATAAAATGAGATCATGACTAAAGCACTTGACAGAGCCTGACTCAAGAACTGGAAGTCATTTTTTTGTTCACAGAGCCCAACAGAAGCATCGGCCCATAGGAGTCTTGTTGAATGAATACAGATTTTCTCCTTGTTCATTTCCTTTCTTTCCTTCTGTCTTTCTCTGTCTCTAGGCGAGAGTTTGGCTCTGCAAATTAGGATGGTCTTTGTGAAGTCTTAGGCTCTGAAAATAGTAAGATGTGCTGAAAATTATGATGGGATCTGTAACAGTGATAGGCTCAGAAATCAGGGGTAGGATGTGTTCTGTGGATGGTAATGGGCTCTGTAAACACTGATGAGTTTGGCATACAATCTCAGGCTCTGCAAACAGTGCTAGCCTCTGCAAACAGTAATGGGCCTGGTGAATAGGGACAGGCTCTGAAAATGGTAATGGGCTTTGCAGATAGTGATGGGAGTGTCAGGTTATGAGGGCCTTGGAAACATTGAAGACTAGCTCTTACCTGTAAAGGACAAGAGGGAACCCGTGGATCCCTAAAGAGCAAGACTCTGTCTCAGTACCATGGACAGCAAGATCCATCCCTTCCAGACTCAGCTAGGCTCCTCTGTCCATTTTTTCATTGTGTGTTGGGGTTGGGTTGGAGGTGGGAGATGTACTGGAGAAGAAATGGGACAAGGAGAGGAATGAGGCTATGTCTCCACCCTCAAAGCTTTCAATAGGTTGAAAAGACAGACTTCTAAATAGCCAAATGGTGGGGATTGTGTCTGTGTTGACAAATCTGTTCTCAGCCAAGCCATTTGTGAGGTGGAAGGTGTCTTTCCACTTCAGAGGCTCTCAGAATGCTAAAAGGGTGTTTAAACCATACTGGTTCTCCTGGGGAAACTGAGACGTCAGCTTCGCAAAGCACGTCTTACAGGCTCCAGCTGACCTTAAATTCTAGCTGGCGCCTGAATAGCCGTGTAGCAATTTAAATTTCTCTGTCTGTCTTTTCCAGGTCTGGCCATAGTAACGGATCTGTATCTCAGGGAACATTCCCACCTCTCGGAGCACAGGGCCCGGGGGGGAAGAGCAAGGCTGTTCTGCGTAGGCTGTAACGGTGCTGAGGATCCGATGGTGGTTGAGACTGGCAGGGGGAGGATGATCACCGAGCCGAGCAGCCGTGGAGATGGTGGTGGTGCTAATGGAGGGGGAGGCAGAGGGGGTGTTGATAATGGCGGAGGTGATGGGCAAGTGAAGGCAATGGCCGAAAGGTGTCAGTGGTAGTACTGTAGGCAAGGAAGTAAGCCCTGGTAGGAGATGGCTTGGCAGAGAAGCTAAGAATTTGACCTGGTTTTGACTCCTCATTCTGACATGTGCTAGCTGTGTGACCTTAGGCAAGTTATTTAACTCTTCTGTGCACGTTTCCTTATCTGTAAAATAGGGATAATAATTGTGCTCCCTCATCGGGGGTTAAATGAGTTAACATGTAAAAGACTTAGAGCAGTGCAGGCAGGTGTGAGTACTCCGTAAGTGAGGGCGCTACTGCTCTTAAGGCAGGCGGTGGGGGCGGGGGTGGTGGATGATAGAGACAGAGAGGGTGGCGGTGGCATTGATCACAGTAGGAGCAGGGATGGTAATAACAACCGTACAGTTTGTGGCGTGCTAACGACGTGCCCTGCACTGTCCCAAGCACTTTGTATGTAGTAACTTGTTGAATCCTTTTTAACCCTATGAGGTAGCTGATACCATCCCCATTTTAAAGGTGATAAAATGTAGCCACAGAAGGGTGGAAACAGGTGATCAAAGGTAACACAGCTAGAAACTGGAGGAGCTCCAGAGCTATGCCCTTGACCCCTTACCGACTGGAGACCATGGTAGAGTTGGGGACAGCAAGAGCGAGCACTGGGTGCCCGTGGAGGATGGTAACGGAGGGCGCTGGCCACAGATGTGAGGAGTGGCAGCAAGGCAGGAGGTCCTGAAGGAGGGGCAGGGGCAGTGAGGCTCTTACAAGAACACCCACCAGCCAAGCTGCGGGCAGGTCTCGTGGCTCCCAGCAGGAGGCTCTGGGCAGAGGGTGAGGGTGACTGGCCCTCTGTAAAATTCTGTTCTACAAGCAGGTGGGAGAGCAAGGACCTCCCCTTCCGCTCAGCAGCAGGCTTTAGGTCCCAGGCAGTGAAATGGGATAGAAACAGGCAGAGTTTCGAGGGCTTTCCATGTTTCCATCCCCGTCCTTCTGGGATTTGGCATCCTCTGACCCCATAACTACCCAGTCCTCTCTACCTCCCTGCCTCCCTACCTGATCTGCACTAATGGCAGAGGCAAGCCACCCAGCCCATCATAGAACTCTCCCTGCGTCCCCTGCCCAGTGCGGGCTCTGGCCTGCCTCCCGCTTGCTGCTGCGCTGAGAGGGGGAAGCCTTAATAGAGAATCGGCCTCTGTGCCGCTGCTCTCCGCCCGCCATCCCGTCCCTATTATCAGCACCATCAGCGGCGGCAAATGACACTCTCTGAATCTTGACTCCAATCTGATGCCTGGTCCCCGGGGCTGCGGAGAGGCGCAGGCCAGCCAGGCTGGGGGGCTGGGGAGGGGCTGTGCAGTAATAGGATGTGGCTGAGGATGGTCTATTAGCAGCACTGCTGATGAGCCCTCTTCCTGGCCCCTTGGCGTCCCCATCCCCACTCAGCCAGGCACAGCAAAAGGCCTTGGGGGGAGCGAGGAGGAAGGCTGCTGGGAGGTTGGGCTGAGCCATCTTTAAGCCCGGACACCAAACTCCCTTGGGAACTTGGGGGTGAGGAAAGGGAAGTTGGAGAAATGAGGCCACTCAGACACTTCCCTAGACCACGTGTCTGGGGAGGAGAGGAGTAGGGGGCAAGGAGTTGGTCTGAAGTTGGATGACCTTTTCCTTTCCTACCTAGGAGAGTCCCAGGGCCCAACGTTTGGAAGGAGCCTCAAGAAGCATCCCATCCCGCCTCCCTTCTCAGCCTCTTCTTGAACTCTCCCAGGTATGGTGAGCTCAGCATCATTGCTTTAGTGCCCCCTCATTTGGGACCCTGATTGGCCTTTCTTGGTACCAGGGCCCTGAGGCCCCCTTAGAAGCACTCGCCCCATGACCAAGACAACCTCACGGGATATGGAGACAGAAGATCTGTATCAAGTCTGCCTACTGGGTCCTCACCCCAACTCATGGCTATAGATCTTTGGGCCTTTGTGTACTATGTGTGTGGAAAGGTTCTAAGAGGCTGGGAGGCAGGTGGACAGACCCGCTCCTGGGCCCTGGAGAGGCAGAGGAGATAGTGGGCAGAGCCCTGGGCGAGGGCAGGACACCCAGGTCCTAGCCCGGCTTGTCTGCTGGGTGACCATGGGAGAGTTACACGGTGCTCACCTAGCCTCCCTCCCTTGCTGACAAAGGGAAGTAATGAAGCTGGCTTTTCTCAGGGGGCTGGGCAGATAAATGCTTTGGGAGGCAGAAATCATGAATTTGGGACTGGACAATCTGAAAGGATGGTCTAATTAAGACCCCTTCCACCCTCTGTTTCTTGGGCCTAGCTGTCTGTGTGGGGCACACCGCGAAGGGGTCTTTTCTGCCCTGAAGGTAGCTGGCAGGCTAGAAGCCTGAGCTACCCTGACTCTAGCCCAGCTGGAGGGGCTCCCGTCTGGGCTTTGAAATAGGAGAGAGGCTGACCCTGCCTGAACAAGGACCCCTCGGCCAATCAGATGCTGAGGAGGGGAAAGGAGAGGGACCCAAGGCCTGGCTCACAGCCACAGACCCCCCCTAGGTGAGGCCTTCTGACCACAGCACTGAGTTCAATCTGTTCTGCCCACTGCCCCTGCCATGCCCCATAGTCCAGAGGCCACAGACATCCAAGCTGTTTGCCTTTGATGAGTGCCTGGCCTCAGTGCCCCAGCAGGGGCCTGGCCATCAGTCACAGGGCTGGCTGGACACACAGGGTTGGATGTGACCCAGCAGATGGCAGGCGGCAGGGGGCCCTGACTCCTGCTCATGAGCCCTTGGTGGCCTCCTTCCACTCTGCTTCTTTCCTGCCCTGTTTGTGCTTCCCCAGCTCACCTGTGTCCCCACCTGTACATCGCTCTCTTTTTCCCATCACCTGTGCCCACCTCACCTGTCCTGTTCATTATCTCTTCTCACCTGTGCCCCTCTGATCTGCCCCCTCTCTCCTCCCTGATTGGATTCCTCTCCCCTGGCCCCTCTCTGCCAGTCTCTGGGTCAGTCTTACTTCTCCTCTTTTAGCCATTTTCCTGTTAGTCTCCCTCAGTCCCTTAGGGAGCAAAAAGCCAAGATTCAGCCTGTGGAACTCCATCTCCCTAACAACTGCTCCAACCTTAGCCAGACTATCCCCTTTTCCAGGTGGCTGCCAGTGGGAAATTGGGAGCCCAAGCAGGATAGGTGTTTTGATCCAACCAAGGGCATCTGGAGATGGGAAGTGAGAGGAAGAGGTCTTGCGTGATTGGGGTGGGGCAGGGTGGGTTACAGATGGGTCCTGGCTGGGGCGCCCTGGGGAGAGGGCGCGGTTCTGAAAGTCAGACAGCAGGGGGCGCCCAATCCTTTCTCTATTCTTGGAACCCATCTCTGAAATCACTCATAGCTAGAATAATCCAAAGGGGTAAGTGTTGAGTACACTGTGGATGGGAACCCTCAGGAGGGGGCCAGCTTTGTCCTAGTCTGAAGTTGGCCTTGAATTGTTAGCTATTTATTTATTTATTTATTTATTTATTTAAGATTTTATTCATTCGTTTGAGAGAGAGAGAGCCCAAGCAGGGGGAGCAACAGGCAGAGGGAAGGGAGAAGCAGGCTTCCTGCTGAGCAGGGAGCCTGATGTGGGGCTGGATCCCAGGACCCTTGGATCATGACCTGAGCCGAAGGCAGATGCTTAGCTGACTGAGCCACCCAGGTGCCCCTTGTTAGCTCTTTTTTTTTTTTTTTTAAAGATTTTATTTATTTATTTGACAGAGAGACAGCCAGTGAGAGAGGGAACACAAGCAGGGGGAGTGGGAGAGGAAGAAGCAGGCTCCCAGTGGAGGAGCCCAATGCGGGGCTCGATCCCAGGACTCTGGGATCACGCCCTGAGCCAAAGGCAGACGCTTAAGGACTGAGCCACCCAGGCGCCCCTCCTTGTGAGCTTTTTAAAGAAACTCTTGCCTGTCGCTCAGAATAACTTCTCTATTTGAAATTCTGCAAGGATGAATGAAGCTGGGGCCTTAGACCTCTGGGGAGTGGGGGGAGGAAGAGGTGCTGTCATTCCTCTGGGGAGGGCCACCTCCACTGTCCTGAACCCTCAGGGAGACTGGCAGCACCTCTGCTCCAGCCCCCTTAAGAGCGCTTCCCTCTCATCTACAGGCAGTGTCCTCCCTCCGTCTGCCCAGAGTCTCACGTCTACATCAGCTGGGGGAGGGAACAAGCCCATGCCAGCCCCCCCCATGTCCCCATGTCCCCAACAGCCATGTCTGGTGCTCAGTGGTACAGAAGCAAGGAAGGGGCTGGGATGGGTGGACCTTCCCTGTGTGACAGTGTGGTTGTGTCTGTGACACTTTAATAAAGAATGTGTGCGTGTCTGTGCACAGGTGTGAGAGAGAGAGAGAGTGAGGTTCGTTAGGTTCTTTTCTCAGTGAAACCTCCACCAAGGGCTCCCCCCTCTTCAAGAAGGGCCTGAACCTGGGTGTGGAGTCAAAGCAAGTGTGAGTGACCTTGACTCCAGTACGAGGAGCAGCCTCTTGGGGCCTGCCCCACCATCCTCTTTGTCCTCAGTACCTAAAAGCTCACATAAACTCAGGAAGGAAGGCACTGGCTCAAGACTTGAATAATATCATCAATAATATTTATGGCTCTGGGTGGGACAGCATGAAGGACCCAGAAATGGCTTGGAGAGGACCCAGGCATCTAGAGACAGAGGGTGGCAGAGGAGACTTCTGACAGAGGCTAAGCTTGTTGGGGAGGGGTCTTTTAGATAGCTCTGCGACCTGGCGGGCAGAAGGGCTGGTCTGGCACAGGCATTTCAGGGCCCATAAACACCTTTCTGAGCCTCCCATTATGCTGGGAACTGGAACTGAGATCCTCGGTGTGACACCCCCCTCTGCCCTAAGCAGGCCATGGGAGGTTGGTAAATATCATAATCAGATTAGTGGACTGGAGGCGGCAGAGCCTGTGGTGGGAAAATGCTTCGGGCTGGCCAGGCCCCCACCCCTCTCCTGGGAATTCAACCCTCTTGCCCTGCCCAGTCCCTCCCTGCAGGCCCCAAAGTCATCCTGGCTCTTCAGTGGCCTCTGCCGGCCCGGGTGACCCCTGGCACCTGGCTCTCTCCCTAGATCTGGTAGAGATTTCTGCGTCCTGGGTCTCCTCAGCCTAGGGGAGAGGCGGAGCAGCAGAGAGCCCAGCTTACTGACACCCCCTGCCCTGGGAAGCCAGGCCTCTGGGTGGCTTTCCTCTGCCAGCAGGGCCCCTGCCCTTTCCTTTGGCCAGGATGCTGTGCTCACCTGTGAGCCTGGGCTGAAGCATCAGGATTCCAGGGTGATCGAGGCTGGAGGGAGTGTCTGGTGGGAGGCACGGGGTTTTGTCAAGGTTGGGGCAGAATCTTTTCCCTCCTCAGTCTTCTCCATGGCCAAGCTGAGCACCGGTCATATGGAACGGAAGGGGGCAGAGAGAGCCAGACACACCCATGGAACAGTGGGGGCATCAGGTCAGACAAGGGGAGCAGGGCTGGGAGAGCAGGGGTTGGCAGGTCTCTGGAGGCAGGAGGTGGGGTCTAGGGGGATGAGAGCCAGAGGGCTGTGAGGCTGGAGAGTTAGGGGTTGGGGGAGGAGAGGTGGAGATTGGGAGTCTGGGAGACGGTACTGGGGATGAGGAATTAGGGGACAGGGGATTGGGAGCTAAAGGATTTGGGCCTGGGATACTGAGAAATGGGATATTGGGGGACTTGGAGGCTAAAGGCAAAGAGCTAGGGTACCAGGGCCTGAAAAGAGGTTAAGGTGTTCAGGGCTGAGGAACTAGGGGCCAGTGCAGCTGGGCTGGGAGAGAGAAGAAGTAGAGGAACACCTCCCCACAGACAGAGACAGGGACAGTCCATGGGTGGACAGGAGGAAGTGCGGAAGGTCCCAGGCCAGGCCTCCCTCATCCCCTGTGGCCAAGATGGGGCCACTGAGGCGGTGGCAGGCCTCTCCTTTTCGGGCTGTCAGAGCGGGTTAGGCTCCAGGGACTGGTTCCCTGGATCATCTCCTGGGAGCCAGCCCCTCCTGGCAGCTTTGTTTGGCGAAAGCGCAGGGATTAGTGGGGCTGCCCCCACACCACCTCCCGGCAGCCAGCTCCTGGCGCTTTCATCCCTGAAGGTCGCTAAAGCCGCAGTGCTTTGAGATTAGGCCCCACAAAGGGGCCCCTTGTGCTCCAGCCAAGCCTTGGGGGCAGGGAGGGGAGGGGGTCCCAAGAACTCAGCCTCGATTGAGACCCTGAGACAAATCCTTCTCTCCCTCCCTGGTGCATCGCAGAGGGTCCCCGTAGCCAAAGGCCAAAGACCCCCCTCCCATCTCTGCCTCCAGCTCAGAGACTGTCTTCAGTGGAGCCTGGCAAAAGGGCATTCAGGCCAGTTAGAGGTGACCCCCCCCCAGGCCTGACCTGCTCTGCCCACATGTCAGCATCCACCTGTGGTCATCTCAGGTTAGGGGTGAAGGGGTGGAGTGCAGGGAGGGGTGGGGTACCCAGGTGAAAGGTCAGATTGAGTCGAGAATCATAGACTGAGAAAGAACATCTGTCCAACCGCCCATATAGCAGATGGGGAGACCAGCCAGGGCTGGGAGAGGAAGGGGCTTGTCCTGGGTCACTCCCAAGTTGCTGGCAGAGCTGAGGCAGAAATGAGGTGTCTGAGCCCAGGTTAGGGGTCAGCAGGTGTTCTTGAGGAGGTGGGGACAGTTTTGTGCCTCTTGCACAGAACAGAGTGATATTTTTAAAATGTGGGGTCCAGCAGAAAGTTGCCAGCTATTAATTTTGCCATGTAAGGGCGCTGACGGAAAGCTACCAACAGCTCTCAGCTTCATTTCATAAAAGAAAGGATATTCGAACGTCAACAAAGTTGCAAAGACATAGTCTCAGAATGGAGAGGTTAGCCCTTCCTATCGAAAGGCTGTAGCTTTACGCACGGCTGCCTCCCAAAACTTTACTTTCCTCCTTTCTTGTTTGGGTGAAGCGTCTTGGGCCTCCTAGAGCAGGTCCGCTTGGAGAGGACGCCTGCCCCAGGGGCTGAGGTGTCTCTGGGACCCGGGTCCACCTACCACTCTTTGCCAGGGGCGGCTGGAGGCTCTACTTGTTTCAGTCTGGCCCTGGGGAGGTTGAGGGAAGGGGCCCTGGGACTGGGCTGCTCTCCTCAGGGCTCTGCTGTGAGGGCAGTCTTACCTTGTCCCCCTCATCACCAAGGAGACCTATGAAGAGGAGGGGGAGGGAGCAGGCCTGACTGTGGTCCGGTGGGTCGATAGAGGAAAATTTCTTCCTGTCTTCTTGCTCATAAAATGTTTGTGGCCGACATATTGCACAACATTCCCAGAGAGGCCGCAAAAGGCAGTGCTGGGCTGGCGGGGTCAAATGGAGCTCACGGAGCCCAGCCTGTCTGCTTAGCCCTCCACCAGGCTGGCCCTGCGGGCACAGGGACAGGAAGGGGCCCAGCGTCACGGTGGGGGGGGGGTAGATGGGCTTAGCTTGAGGAACATCAAAGGTGCTCAGTAAATTCCTTGTGAGAAAGTGTCCACAGGGAGGGATCCGCCAATGACAGTTAGGAACTGATAGTATTAGCTGCAACTCATGTGGCATTAAAAAAAAAAAACAAACCATTTTATTTATTTATTTCACAGAGAGAGAGAGAGCTAGGGAGCACACAAGCAGGGGGAGCAGGAGAGGGAGAAGCAGGCTCCCTGCTGAGCAAGGAGCCCGATGTGGGTGGGATTATGTCCCACTGGGATCATGCCCTGAGTGGAAGGTAGACGCTTAACTGACCGAGCCACCCAAGCACCCCTCATGTGGCATTATTACATACCAGGTACCGTGGTAAACATTAACTCATTTAACCCTTAGAACAACCCTAGGAGGTAAGTACTATTATGTGCCTCATTTTACAAATAAGAAAACCAAGGCACAGAGGTTGAGTGACTTGCCCAAGGTCACACAGCTAGTCAGTGGTGGCAGAGCCTGGATTTGAACCCAGGCATGCTGGCTCTATGGTCAATGCATGGAATTACTGTGCAATTATTCGGTTATACTGTGGTCCTTATGTGCCTTATTTTACAAATAAGAAAACCAAGGCACAGAGGTTGCCCAAGGTCACACAGCTAGTCAGTGGTGGCAGAGCCTGGATTTGAACCCAGGCATGCTGGCTCTATGGTCAATGCATGGAATTACTGTGCAATTATTCGGTTATACTGTGGTCCTGAGTAGGGGTTACCTGTGTCTCCACCATCGCCTGGCCACGCCTTCCCCATTTCAGGATGCTCCATGGTTTTTCTGGGGTCTGGAGCCATCAAGAGATGCTTGCCATTCTGCAGATGCTGGGTAGAGTGGAAGTGTCTCTCGCCTAGTTGTGGTAGTTTAAAAACTATGACCACAAATTCTTTGATACTTCTTCCTTTGAGTGGTGGAGTTTAATTGTCCTCTCTTTGAGTGTGGATGGGACTTAGTGACTTGCTTACCAGGACTAGAACATAGCAGAGGTGATGGGATGTCACTTTTGAGGTTAGGTTTAAAAGACTACAGCCTCTATTTTTTTTTTTAAGATTTTATTTATTTATGTGACAGAGAGACAGCCAGCAAAAGAGGGAACACAGCAGGGGAGAGGGAGAAGCAGGCTCCCAGCTGAGGAGGAGCCCGATGTGGGACTCAATCCCGCAACGCCGGGATCACGCCCTGAGCCGAAGGCAGACGCCTAACGACTGCGCTACCCAGGCGCCCCTACAGCCTCTATTTTTTACCTTTCTCCTCTCTCTCTCTCATCCCAGCCACCACATAAAGAAGTCCCAGCCACTGCGCTGAAGAAGACGCTGCCTGGAGGAGAACTGAGCACCCCGCTCGCAGCCAGCACCGGCTGCCAGCCATGTGAATAAGCGCTCCCGGAAGAGGACCCCCCCACCCCAGTCAAGACTTCAGAGGATGAAGCCCTAACCAATATAACTGCAATCCCTAAGAGACCCCCAGGTCAGAAGGACCCAGCTAAGCTGCTCCTGGATTTCTGCCCCTCGGAGACAGTGCTAGAACACAGGCATACCTCAGTTTATTGAGCTTTGCTTTATTGCACTTCACAGATACTGTGGGGGTTTTGTTTTTTGTTTTTTTACAAATTGACGTTTATGGCAACCCTGCACTGAGCAAGTCTATCGATGCCATTTTTTTCCAACAGCATTTGCTCACTTCATGTCTGTGGCACATTTTGGTAATTCTCGCAAGATTCCAAATCTTTTTGTTATTATTTTATTTGTTAGGGTGATCTGTGATCAGTGAGTATGACCTGCTGAAAACTCAGATGATGGTTAGCACTTTTTAGCAGTAAAGTATTTTTGATTGGGATACGTACATTGTTTTTAGACAATGTGATCACTCACTTAATAGACTACAGTATAGTATAAACATAACTTTAATAGGCACCAGGAAAAAATTCATTTGATTGGCTTTATTGAGATAGTGTTCATTGTGGTGGTCCGGAACCGAACCTGCCACACATTCCTGAGGTTGTGCCTGTCAATGTTTGTTTTAAGCCACTGAAGTTTAGGAGTCATCTGTTATGCAACAATGGATAACCGATACACTTGGCCAATCTCAGGGTCTGGAATCTCTCCATGAGAGCTTCCCTATGGATGGGTTAAGCCACTGTCTCCTCCATGTCTCTCCCCAACCCTGAGATAAGTAACAAGTGGCTAATGCTGATTTGCTGAATCAGGTAATGGCCACAGGATGGTTAGGTGATGCCATTCTGGAAATGGCATGTGGCCACTTAATCATTCCGAACCCACCCAGGCCACGGGTGGTCACCAATGAGCAGTTCTGACAGAATTATGTGACTTTACAGCTCTCCTATACAGCGGCTTCCAGAAAACCCACCCCCTGCTTTAGTTGACAGCTGAGGTACAGAGCAGTCTTGGGGATGAGGGCCTGAGGAGAGCTGGGCTGACTGGAGTAGGACCCAGGTTCCACAGATCCAGTCTTTGGGCTCTGACACTCCTGGCCTCTCTCCATTCCTTGCCCAGTAGTGGCCATTGCACTCATGAGACCCCCCCCCACCCTTCAGCACCTTCCAACTCCTTTCAGAGTCTCCCCATTCTTGGCTGGTCACTGACCCAGAGTCACAGTCCGCACAATGCGATTGTGCACGTCTCAGGGTCATGGTGAGTACGTGTGAGTGTAAGAAGTGAGGGGGGAAGTATTTGTATGTAGGCATATGTGCTGGTGGCTTTTACGTAGCACGCATTTTTGCACATGTGCATTTGATTTGTGGGTTTCTGGGCGGGAAGGAATGTATACGCTGTTATATTTTTGTGTGTACCTGGGAGAGTGTATGTACACATAGATGAGAATCCGGGTGTCTGCACGATGGCTTGATGGGGGCCTGTGCACTTCAGTCAGTGTGTCTGTGTTTGCTGCAACTGGGATGTGTGCCTGTGTGTCTGGCTTTCCATGGCCAGGTACCAGCGCTAGAAGAGCCTGGACTGCGGTCCTTAAAGGGTTAAGGGAAACAGGAGCCGCCATAACTCTTAATCATAGCTTTGCAAGCTTAGCCAGTGCCCCTGTTGAAAAATGTTTCAAAAAGCAAAATAAATGATCTTTTAGTTACAGAAGTATTGATTTTGCCCACATCTAGTAATAAAGAGCAAGTCACCTGTAGCTAAAACTCTTGTAAAATATATTTTATACTCTAATAGTCTGCAGATAGAGTCACCCGCTGAGCACAGATGACAAATCTCCCCAGCGCGGCCTGCGCCCCCCATATTTCACGTCAGGGACGCAGTGGTGGCGCAGGCAGCGACAGAGCTGGGTCTCCCTGCGGGTGAAGACATGGCCATGGCCTGGTTGGCTACAGGAAAAGAAAAAAAGTCAGGTTCCTGGCGCATGGCCCATTCCCCTGCCCCCACCTGGGCACTCAGCACCAGCCTGGGTCATGGTAGAGGTTCAAGCCCTGCTGTCTTTCGGAGAGAGTGCCCCCTCCTATATGCGGATCCTCAGGAGCTCCCCCAGGCTCTCAGAGCAGGGCCTCCTCTCTCCCTCCATCTCCGCATCACTGCTACAGAGGCTGACAATTTGGGAATGCTGACGATGTAGGAGAAGTGTGAACAATGGGGTGGGGGCTCCTTCCTGGTTTTGAAGCCAGTTACCCTCGGTGTGCACAGACATGTTCAACCGAGGCCATGTGCTGGCCCCTCCCAGGCCTCTGTATACACTGAAAAAGACACACTTAGCTCCCCATGCATACAGATATCCAGAGGGACACACTTGACCACCCCCATCTGTGCAAGTACACACCCCTTGGCTTTATCCACGCATCCAGACCCACAGGCCCAGGAGCTCACCTCATACACATGCAGTCCCTTCACATGGATCTGCCATACATCTAAGGGACCACATCCACTCTATCAGAGAATTTTCTAAAGGAGGAATTCTGTTGGAAATAACCGAACGGTCACTTTGCTTTTGGAGATCTGAATGGGCAGCCAGCTCTTCTCTCTCGTTATCTATCATATACAGATAAATCTGGCCAAACACACCTACTTTCCTTCAGAGCGCTCCCCACCCCTCACTGCAGGTGGGAGAGGAGTTGCTTTAAGGAGGGCACCCTGATCTCTTGGCCTCCTTTCCTTCCAGACGGGGTGCAGCCAGGGATGAAGCCGATGTCTAGGAGGCCTCACACCGGGTTGCAGTCCCTGGCCTGCACTGATCTGCTGTGTGATTCTGAATTTCTCTGAGCCTCTGTCTGGATAGGGACCAACATTTCCCCCTGGCATTCATGGCCTCCCCTCAGAGAAAGTCCACGTAACTCACCATCAAGCTCCCTCATCAAGGGACCCTTGGAGAAGGCAGTGGCCTCCCACCTTCACAGCTAACCAGCTGCCTTGGGCCACACCAACCTCCAC
>NW_024423564.1:67143301-67143984 GCF_017311325.1 Ursus maritimus | reverse complement strand
GGTTACGGGGCCCGGGGGGGGGGGGGGCAAAGTGGTCAGGAGGAAATTCAAAAGCACAATGGACGATCCCTCTCTCCCCAAAGCTGGTAATTAATAGGGTTTTCCAATCCCTGATGGCAAGGGGGTAGGGAGAGGAGGTGAGGGGGGTGGAGAGAAGTGGGGGACCCTCTGGGAGTCAGAAGGTGAGGGGTAATTCAGGTAGTATTGGGAACAAGGCTGAGATAGGGTGAGAAGCACCTGGGGATCCGGGAGCGGCTGGGGGCCGGAGCCGGTTGTAGGAAGGCAGCGGAACAGGTATGGACCCCAGCTAGGGGAGGCAGGAACGCAGAGCAACTAGCAGGGTGAGTGTGTATGTGTGTGTGCGGGGGTTACTTTGGGGTGGCCCGAGAGGGCCAGGAATAGCCGGGGTATCTTTGCGCGGTGAGGGGCAATAGGCCATCGGAGGGAGGGGACAGAGCAGGTAGCTGCCCCGCGCAGGGGCTGGAGCTGGGGGGAGGGCTCTTTAAGCGGCGGCCGCGCTAATAACCTGTCCAGGAGATGGCTCGTGGCAAATTGCTTTGTTAGTCTTGTCAGCGCGGCCGGGGCCGCAGTCAGCGCGCGCCATGGATCAAGATGATGAATCGCCGCGGACCGCGCAGATGCGGGCGGCCCGCGGCCCTGCCCGGGGGTGGGGGTGGGGGTGG
>NW_024423564.1:67137189-67143291 GCF_017311325.1 Ursus maritimus | reverse complement strand
GGGGGGGGGGGCGCTGGGGAGTGGGCCGGGCGCCCCCCACGTGGAACCCCGGCTCAGACCCCCGACTCCCGTCTCTTCGGGACGCAGGGGAGAGTGGGGTTCCGGGAAGGAGCGTGGAGGGGCACGGTCACAAGTCTACCCGGCGAGCCTCGTCCATCGCAGCCGGTGTTCGGGCAGTTCGAGGGTCTGTGGGCGCCTACCGAGTGGCCTCACCGGGGCGTCTGCCCCCTTCCCTCTCTCGCTGTGAGTGGCCAAGGAGGCTACGAGTTCTCTTTCAGAATGTGTGTATGTGTGTGTGGCGGGGGCCTAGGGGGTTGGTTTGGCATTGCTGCTCTAAACTGAGCCCAGAGATGGGACTTTAGGGAACCTCGGACCCTCACTTCCCAGATGCCCACATGGCTGGGACCCGGTGTCTCAGAGTTTCCAGGCCTGTGAGCACCCGGGTTTCCCAAGTTCCCAAGTTAATCCATCTCTCGCCAGCCACTACCTTGGTCCAATTTAAAAACATGTCCCCAGCACGCTCCCACACAATCCACATAGGCGCAGTCTGCGCTCACACATTACGTATTTAAACCTGTGCACACATACGTCGTGCACAGATACCGGAGTCTATACATGTAACTACTCCTATGCACAGAACTCACAGGATAACGAATGCACCAAACACACAGCCGCATCCCGAAATGCACCGCTTCCTCCACTCCCAGCCCCAGCAGCCCAGGAAAGTCTATTGGGGGCGGGTCCCCAGCCAGTCTGGGGACGCCTTCCTTTTAAGCCTTTTGAAGGTGTCAGCCACAGCCCCGGGGCGGGGAGGGTGGGAGGTTCCAGGAGCAGGCCAGGGAGGGAGGCCCTGAATCATTTCTACTTCTTAGCTCCTGTCTAGACGGTGGCACCTTTGGAATCATTTTGTTAAATCAGTAAAACCCACCCACATTGCGGCTTGCCAAGCTCCAGGCCTCCCTAAAGGACACCTTCCCCCACCCCTCCTCCCCCATTTTCCTCTCCGACTTTCTGTCCCAGCTCTGGGCCAGGGGTTTTGCTCACCACCGCCCCCACCCCAGCCCCATAAGAATCCACAATCAACCAGGCGGCCAACACTGTGCAGCAGTGTCTGCAGAAGTACACTGGGGTGGGAATGTGACAGGGATGATCCCCACCGCCTGTCCTTCCGTGGAGCCCTGCGTGTCCCTGCAAGGCTATGTGGGATTCTCCAGGGGCCTGGGAATTCCAGTCTGTGGAGGCCCAGTGTGTACCATGAGGCTCGAGGTATACTGGCCACCCAGCCACCACCTCCAGACCTCTGGGACTGGGACAGCTGGCCCTGGCAGGGGCCTGGGGTAAGAGGGGTTTCCCCAGCTGGGTTCCATCTGTGTGGCAGACAAGTTCCCTCCAAGAGCAGGTGCCTGAGTGGGCCCTATCCCCCATCACCTGGAACGCTCCGTAGCCCTCAGCTCACCAGCAGAAACTGCGTTATCCTCAACAGCCCTGCTCTGCAGGCCTGGGCCTGGCAAACCTGGCCCCAAGTCGGGCCCTGACTTGGTTGGGGTCCCTGCCCCTCCAGTCAGTCTGGCAGCCCTCTGTTCTGTCTGAGGCGGGAACTAAGGAGAGCTGGGTTACAGTTGCGTCTCTGGGCAGAGCTGAAGCCCCCTCCTGCTGGAAGGGAGCCCCAGCTGAAGCCAGGATTCCTCCTGGGGGGAGTGCCCTCAGCAAACCCTTCTGGTACCAACAAGTAGAGTTGGCTTGAGGCAGGGAGGGATTCCACATCTGTGCAACCGTGGAAGGGACTTCAGTGACCCTTCCTCCATTTGTGCACCTCTAAGTTGGGTGTTCCATGCATGCACCTGTATCTAGGTTTCTGCGTGTGACTGAGTGACTGTATGTGTGTGGAGAGGCTTACAGTTTTTCTGTGCACATGTGTTTGTGTGTGGAGGGCAGCCAGGTGGGGGCGCCCTGTCCTCCCCACCGTTTCTCCTGCTTGTGAAGCTTCTGGCCAAAGTCTGGATAATTTAAGCCAAAGAGACAGGCTTCGTTCCCCTTCCCTCCCTTCCCTCCTCCTCTCTCCCCTCCCTCACAGGGCTGGATCCCTGAAGGGAAATTAAAAGGTTATTTAAAGCCCCCGCCTCCACCTTTCTTGTCCCTTTAAATGGAGCCTAAACGGTTTTGCTTTGGCAGAAGAAATCTTTTCTGGAGCTTTGGGGTGGGGGTGGGGGATCCTGGTGGGAGAGAAGGGTCTAAGCGGCCTAATCCTCTTACCGCCCCCTCCTCTCCCCTCCCTTCTGAGGCCCACCACTCCCTGCCCCCCCACCCCCCAGGCGCTCAGCCACTAACTCTGCCTGAGGATCAATCCTCAGATCTGTCCGTGGCCTCTTCTGCCCTGCCCTGGCCAAAATTCCTGACCTCCTTGACCCAGGTCAGGACTCTAAAATCTACTGGCAGCATCAGCCAGCCAACATCTTCCACCTCTTCATGCCTTTGCCCCTAAGGAAACAGCCCGGCTCTCAGGGGCTTCACTTAGCAGAGGGAATGCCAAAACCAGGGTTCAGCTGCTCCAGCCCCAAGTTCAAGACCATGGCTCACCCTCTATCTTACAGGCAGCCACCTGGATTCACAATCATGCTCGGACTCACGATTGCACAAAGATTGGTTACACACAAAAGGGACTTGTAGCCACAGTTACACATAGACTTAGTCATGAGAGCACTTGTCCCAAGGACACGCTCCACATTCGACTCACAGTGGCTACCACAGTGGCCAAAGGCAGACTACACAGAATCCCAGCCACACAGGGACACATACGTATGCGCCCCTCACACCCTACACACTCTTGGCCAAGTGCCTTTCCAGTCACCACACAGCCACACATGCAGAGCCTCAACACAATCACTTGTCACCAGGGCACCACCAGCAGCGTGGGTGTTAACCTGCCCCTCTGGAACGTGCCTCAGACACACCTTTCAGGAGGCTGGCCCCAGAGCCAGCTCCATCTTCCTGTGAACAGGTCCTGCCTGGAGGGAGTAGGGCACTGGCAGGAATGTGAGGATGAAGGCCCGAGCCCAGGATTTTCCCCATGTGGGCCTGGAACCGCGTGTCTGTCCCCCTTGAGACAGGTGCGTGCGCTGCGTGTGAAGCTGAGTCCTGCATCTGCAGCCTCTCCAAGAGGTCTACAGCGGCCAGACGGAGGCCAGCGCTTAGGAGTGCCATCCTGTGTATGGGCTGAGTGTGTTAGCGGTGAGTTCTGATCTCAGGTTGTGGGGTGCCGTGGTGGCGTGGCGGGGGCAGGGCTGCCGGTGGTGTGGGGCCTATAGGGAGAGACAGCGTGTGTGCGTGTGTGTGTGTGTGTACGCGTGTGTGTGTGTGTACGCGCGCGCGCGCTGCTCAGGACCAATCTTGGAGGGGCGGTGGGGGTAGGGGTCAGCCAGAGCGCTCCCACGCCATAGCTACTGATCCTGGTGCTAAGCCCCCAGTCGCGGGTGAGGTCTTGGGAGGGAAAGGTTTCTCCAGACCCCTCCTCGGCCCAGGAATTGGCCTGCGACTTTGGCAGAACCGAGAGAGGCAGAGATCCTGGGACTGGGAGACCGAAGGATGAAGATTTGGAGGAGGTGACGGATGCTGGCTGGGCCCACAGACCCACCGACTGTCTACTGTCGGACCCCGGCCGCCTAGGCCAAGAGTGGCTCCGCAGCACTGGCGGGGCGGGGCGGGGCGGGGCGGGGGCGGGAGCGAAGCGTGATTGGCAGCCACTGGGGCCATTAGGGAGCGTGTGGGCCCGCGCCGGGCGCCCGGGAAACGCCGTTTAAAACTCCAGCCCCCGACGCCACGCGCGTAGATGGCAGCGGCGGCGGCGCGGCCGGGGAGACCAGGTGCGAGCGGGCGGGGCCGACCGGGCCGAGCCGGGAGGGGCGCCGGGGCGGGGAGGACATGGCCGGAGAACTCTGGGGACCGCCTCCCCTCTTGTGGTCCTGCAGTCCCATACCGGCTGGGGGGATTGGAAAGTTTGCTTGCGGTCAGGGACTTGGAGACAAGACAGACTGCGCAGGGACAGAGGAAGCAGAAGGGAAGGCCAGAGGGACAGATTCAGGCAGAGGTAGAGAGAGACACACAGAGTGAGATAGAGGGAACGATACCCAGGGCTGAAAACGCAGTCAGAGAGAGCGAGCAACCCAAGGAGACAGAAAGCGCGCAGAACTCGGAATTCCGAGGCGGAAAGAGAGAGAGGAGAGAGCCGTGGGCAGAAACGCGCCGCGGCAGAGACGGAAGCCTTGGCCCGCCGAGACGCAGGCACCCGCAGAGAACGCTTCGGATCCGTCACGGTTTTGCCTCATTTGGAAGATATTACTTCGCCCCTGAAAAAAAATAAATACAAAAAAGGTTTGGATATTAAGCGGAGACAAATCCTTCTCAGTTTGGAGGGGGTGGGGAGGAGGTGGCCGGGGTAATGCGGAGCAGATGCGCCCCGGGCTTCGCAAAGCCCGGGGCCCAGGCTGGGGAGGGGGCGCGGCCCGAAGCCCGGGTCCCCGCCCGGGGAACGCAGGGGCCGCCCACGCCTCCCCGGCTTCGGCGTCCATGCCGCCTGCGAACCCCTCGGTGCCCGGGACATTACCCGGGATCAGGCTCAGGTCGCGCCCGCGCGGCTCCGGCTCAAACTCCGCCGCCGACGAGTGCGCCTTTTCTCTCGGGATTGCGATTCTGCACGAATTCTCCAGTTGGGGGTGGTTCAGCGCTCAGCCTGCCTCTGTACGCGTAAACGCGGCCTTGGGCTGGGGTACCCCAGGTGGATGTTGGGGACGCGGCGGGCCCAGTCCCTTGGAATTCGTTTTGCCTTCTGCGGCCTCGGCTGGCGTGGGTCGGGTGAGCTCAGGCTGGGAACTGCAGGCTGGGGCCAGTCCGTGGAGCTGCTCTCGCGGTGAATCCGGAAGAGCGGTCAAGGGGCTGGGGGAAACGGCTCTGCTCTGATTGTCTTTGGGTCTCCCACCCCGGGTGGCCTTGACCGGGTTCTGGAGGGGAACAGGCCGTGTCCCCGGACACCGCTGGCTGAACTTTCTCGGCCGTCACAAGTTCCCGGGCTCTGCGCTGGGGCCGCGGCGGCCCTGGTGGTGCGCGCGGGGTGCCTAGGTGCAACCTCTCCTCCAAATTAGCCCCAAAACTGGGGCTCGAACTTTTCTGGATTCCGGCGGCGGCGGGAAGGGGTCTCTTTAGGCTGGTGATTTGTTCGATGTGGGGGTCTGGATTGGGATCCGCGGCCTTTTCGCCTTCTTCCGGTATTTGGAATCCTCCCAAGCAGGGAACCCGCGGAGTCTCCAGCGCAGGCTCAGGGCCGGTTCCGCCGGGACACGGGGCGACCGTTTTCGTTTTAGAAAAGTCTGCAGAGGCCCTGGATCGGCCAGGCTGGTGGTGCTGGTTTTCTGAGGCTCCCCCGGTTTAAGGACGTTGGGAAGAGGGAAAGGCTTTACAGACTTGGTGGGCCTTACGGGGGGGTGGGGGTGGGGAAGGCAGTTCGCACCGCTGAGGTTGTTCGCGCCGCAGCCGTGGAAACTGTGCAAGTTCCCAGTTCGCCGCCGCGACGGCGGGGTGGCCGCTGTCTCTTCCACTCACTCGAGCTGGGCATCCTGTGCGCTGCAGCCGGGTTGGCCGGGCCCAGCATCTTCCTGGGAGGTCTTGTCTATTAGCTTTGGGGGGGGGGTGGAGTGAGTCGTTTTCAGTTTTGCTGGGATTCGCGTTTCACTTCCCCGCATTCCCAGTCCTCCCCAAAAGGGAAAGCAGTCAGACCTAAGGATCAGTGAATTTAGTCCCTACCTCCCCTCTCTGCGAGCCAGCTGTGCTAATGTGTGTGTGGGCGATCAGAAAAAAAATCGAATTTGCTACCCAGTGAGAGCAAATTATCCGGATAATTGGTTCAAATTTCTCTCCTCTGTGGCTGGTGTATACACAATCTTTGGACCAGAAGCAGGGAATCCCTACTCAGAATGGGGGTAAACACCCATCCTCCTCGGAGACCTTTCCGCAGGGACTCCTGCTAGGGTGCGGGAACCTGGCTGCGCCGAACAAACCCCGCGTGGAAATCCAAACGGAAGGGCAAAGGTGCAGAGGAGTGGAAACCCGCCC
>NW_024423564.1:67114399-67137179 GCF_017311325.1 Ursus maritimus | reverse complement strand
AAACGCGCCGCGGCAGAGACGGAAGCCTTGGCCCGCCGAGACGCAGGCACCCGCAGAGAACGCTTCGGATCCGTCACGGTTTTGCCTCATTTGGAAGATATTACTTCGCCCCTGAAAAAAAATAAATACAAAAAAGGTTTGGATATTAAGCGGAGACAAATCCTTCTCAGTTTGGAGGGGGTGGGGAGGAGGTGGCCGGGGTAATGCGGAGCAGATGCGCCCCGGGCTTCGCAAAGCCCGGGGCCCAGGCTGGGGAGGGGGCGCGGCCCGAAGCCCGGGTCCCCGCCCGGGGAACGCAGGGGCCGCCCACGCCTCCCCGGCTTCGGCGTCCATGCCGCCTGCGAACCCCTCGGTGCCCGGGACATTACCCGGGATCAGGCTCAGGTCGCGCCCGCGCGGCTCCGGCTCAAACTCCGCCGCCGACGAGTGCGCCTTTTCTCTCGGGATTGCGATTCTGCACGAATTCTCCAGTTGGGGGTGGTTCAGCGCTCAGCCTGCCTCTGTACGCGTAAACGCGGCCTTGGGCTGGGGTACCCCAGGTGGATGTTGGGGACGCGGCGGGCCCAGTCCCTTGGAATTCGTTTTGCCTTCTGCGGCCTCGGCTGGCGTGGGTCGGGTGAGCTCAGGCTGGGAACTGCAGGCTGGGGCCAGTCCGTGGAGCTGCTCTCGCGGTGAATCCGGAAGAGCGGTCAAGGGGCTGGGGGAAACGGCTCTGCTCTGATTGTCTTTGGGTCTCCCACCCCGGGTGGCCTTGACCGGGTTCTGGAGGGGAACAGGCCGTGTCCCCGGACACCGCTGGCTGAACTTTCTCGGCCGTCACAAGTTCCCGGGCTCTGCGCTGGGGCCGCGGCGGCCCTGGTGGTGCGCGCGGGGTGCCTAGGTGCAACCTCTCCTCCAAATTAGCCCCAAAACTGGGGCTCGAACTTTTCTGGATTCCGGCGGCGGCGGGAAGGGGTCTCTTTAGGCTGGTGATTTGTTCGATGTGGGGGTCTGGATTGGGATCCGCGGCCTTTTCGCCTTCTTCCGGTATTTGGAATCCTCCCAAGCAGGGAACCCGCGGAGTCTCCAGCGCAGGCTCAGGGCCGGTTCCGCCGGGACACGGGGCGACCGTTTTCGTTTTAGAAAAGTCTGCAGAGGCCCTGGATCGGCCAGGCTGGTGGTGCTGGTTTTCTGAGGCTCCCCCGGTTTAAGGACGTTGGGAAGAGGGAAAGGCTTTACAGACTTGGTGGGCCTTACGGGGGGGTGGGGGTGGGGAAGGCAGTTCGCACCGCTGAGGCTGTTCTGCGCCGCAGCCGTGGAAACGTGCAAGTTCCGTTCGCCGCCGCGACGGCGGGGTGGCCGCTGTCTCTTCCACTCACTCGAGCTGGGCATCCTGTGCGCTGCAGCCGGGTGGCCGGGCCCAGCATCTTCCTGGGAGGTCTTGTCTATTAGCTTTGGGGGGGGGGTGGAGTGAGTCGTTTTCAGTTTTGCTGGGATTCGCGTTTCACTTCCCCGCATTCCCAGTCCTCCCCAAAAGGGAAAGCAGTCAGACCTAAGGATCAGTGAATTTAGTCCCTACCTCCCCTCTCTGCGAGCCAGCTGTGCTAATGTGTGTGTGGGCGATCAGAAAAAAAATCGAATTTGCTACCCAGTGAGAGCAAATTATCCGGATAATTGGTTCAAATTTCTCTCCTCTGTGGCTGGTGTATACACAATCTTTGGACCAGAAGCAGGGAATCCCTACTCAGAATGGGGGTAAACACCCATCCTCCTCGGAGACCTTTCCGCAGGGACTCCTGCTAGGGTGCGGGAACCTGGCTGCGCCGAACAAACCCCGCGTGGAAATCCAAACGGAAGGGCAAAGGTGCAGAGGAGTGGAAACCCGCCCTGGGCGAAGGAAACCACCAAGGCGAGCACCCTGGGCCTCTGGATGGGTTCTGCCTGTTGGCGGGCTTGCCGGTCAGCTTCAAGGGCGTGGGTGAGTGTCTTGGGGGGTGCTGCACACTGTCACCGGCACTTTCACACGTGGCATCATCCAATGTGGTCACGCAATTGGAGCCATTTCTCTGCTCAGATACAACTTGTTCTGGGGACCTGGCCCCTGCACACCCACTTACCGTCCCACGCTAGGTCTTGAACAGGATACGGTTTCCAGAGGAGCCCCCAGCCGACAGTATTCTGGCCATGTGGGCTTGGAATGAGGGATCAGTTATCGCCTTAGGTGCCCGCTTTCCTGAAGCCTGGGTTCTGGGGGACTGGAGCACCCTGACCCCGCCCATAGGTTGTGGGGGCAAAGGGGTGAACCTGACCAAGGGGCACAGCCTCCCACCTCCATCTCTGAGCTAATCCTGCACACACACACATTTGGGGGCCATTCTGTTTGACAGACGCTGACTGCCACACAGAGTCGGCTGCACGGGTTCACCTGGGCTAGGGGCAGCTCGCTAAGACAGCAGGTGAGAGGTTACACAGGTAGACGGACACGCACATCGGGGCGCACAGGCAGATCTGCAGGCCGCACACTGACAAAGCCCCTCTGACAGACACAGTTATGTACACAGGTTAAACTCACAGGGACACTCCCTGCACAGGACACGCAGATGCCCCTGAGGACCCCGCTGGGAGTGCAGCAACCCCACTTCTTCCTCTTGCCCGCGCAACCCAGGGGCCCATGTGTCTACAGCTTGCCCTGACCTCTGCGCTCCCAATTCCCGCCGCTCTCTCCGGGTCTCTGGTCCAAGTGGAGCCGGGACCCCTCCCCCACGTTCCCTTTCCTCTCCTCCTCCCCGCCCCTTCCCCGCAGTCCCGCTCGGCCTCCCTGCGGTGCCCATGTAAATGACAGCAATAAATATCTAATCAAGGCCCCGGGCGACGCCGCCGCCGCCCGCCAAAGCCCATTACCAAGCGGGCGGGAGGGGTAGGGAGGGGTGCTGGGGTGGGGGAGCGGGGGAGCTTCTAGCGGAGCGTGTGGTCCGGACTGGACAGTCGTCCTGCTCTGAGTACCCCTCATCTCTGACCTTGGGCGAGTCGTTGCTCTTCCTTCGCCTCAGTTTCCCCTTCGGTAAGAAGGACACCGAGCTGGGTTCTCCGTTACCCGTCTGGCCTCCCGCCACTCAGCGATCTCTCTTTATGTTTAAGTCACACGTCCGTTCTTCGGACAACTTATTTGACACAGCCCCACTGCCACCGGATGGGCGGACGTCCCAGCTCGCACAGCTCTGGCTCCGACTGTTCTTCGAACTTGAGCCGGGTTTCCGGCCCCGGCAAAGCGGAGAGTTGTATGGACCCGAGGCCACCAAGCAGGAGTGCCTTTCCCAGATGGGGTCACTCGTTGCGGCCAGTTTACTGCCACTGCGGGCGCCCCTTCAGTGCGCCCAGGTCACTGGAGCCCACCGGGTCTCGCGGCCCCTTCCAGCCTGCACAGCTCTATCCGCCAGGGTTTGTTCGCATCTCCGGGCCGCGCGTCCCTCTCTGTGCTCAGACGTCTGTCCGCGCGCAAGGCGGGAACCAAGCTCTCTGAGCCGGCACCGCGCACTCCGCCCCAAGTTCCTCCAGCACTCCGAGGCCCAGACGTGGGCCTGGAGTGGCTGCTCGGCAGGGACTCTGCAGTCGGCTCCCCGCGCGGGCACCGGTCCGAGTCTGGACGAGCCCTGGGAGGCCCACTCGTCCCCGCGGAACCCTGAGCGGGGGCGTCCCAGGCGAGGGAGACCGTCTCCTCCGTGCGGGTGAGAGGCGGGAACATGCTGGTGGCCGACCTTTGCACCACCCTGGCTCCGACCAAGTCTCCCCCGTTTTCTCTGGTGTTCTAGCTGCATCTGTGCTGGAAAGGAAGTGGAGACTCGAGCAATTACTTGGAGTTCTATTCCCAGGACCCGCGCGGTCAGGCCTCCCCCACACCAGACTGTCCTCAAGCGCGTCCACGCTGGGCGGGATTCGGGATTCCAGAAAAAAGAACAAAAATTGGCCACTCTCATCTTTTCTCCCTCCCTCTGCCGCATTTCACTGCCTTAAAAAAATTAACCAGCCGCCTGATTTCTTTGCACCCCCCAACATTAAGCACCTCAGAAAACCAGAGGAGGGTAGGCAGAGTGGCCTCCCTTAGTCTCGGCCCATTAGCCTGCGGGGGGCTAATTACCCCAATTAGCTTCTGATTTATAATTAATGGCTCGGACCAAGGGATAATTGGATGTTAATGGATAACAGTTTGTGTAGGGAACTAAGCTCCTGGGCTCCTCAAGAGGGCCACGGGGGTGGGGCCTACCCTGAGACCCACCTCTGACCCCAGAGCTCTCCCCACTGGGGAAGGGGGGCATCCCTAAACCAAGAGAGGAGGTAAGAATCTCCTTTGAGAAATTGGTGAGCTCTAGGTGCCAGACCAGCGCCCCATCTGAGCTGACCCTTGCAAAGGTACACACCCTGAGGCCCATCTGAGGTCTTTGGCTCCAAATCCAGACCCACTTTGGGGGCCCTCAGCTGAAGGGGGCTGCTGGAGTTTCTGGACCTCAACAATAGCCCATTCCCTCCCTTCATGGATGAAGCAGTGTGAGGTTAATGGTAGCAATGTGGGGTCATGGTACCTTTATCAAATGCCACTGGGGGGTGGGGGAAGGTCAAGGTGAGAGTACTGGCCAGGGCTTCATGGGGGACAGCGTAAGGGCTTGGTCTGTGGCCAGGTCAGGTGGTGTGGCTTCTGGTGCGGACATTCGAGCTTTCCTGCTAGGGTAGGGCAGGTCGGGCTGGGGGGGAGACTCTGGGCTTTGGCTCACTCAGTTCTGGGCTCTGCTGTTCTTGTCACTTCTAAAGCTCGTCTCTTCTCATCCAGGACATCTGACCATTCCCCTAGAATCTGAGCCCACGGGGCTAGAACTCATTACATTACCCCAGAGTCCACTGCCTGACAAACAGTGGCTCTCTTCACTTGAGGAATGAGGGCCTAATGTCCCCCGTGCTAGGTCCTGAGAATTAGCTCTGGAGCCAGATCCTGCCCCCCAGGAGCCCCGAAACTGGTGAGTTCTTGGTGAGCACTGAGTTCACACTGTGGAGTTAGACTCCCTGGATTTCCTCCTGTCTGAGCTGCTTTGGCTTTGGGCAAATGTCTTTACCTCTCTGAGTCTCAGGTCCCTTATCAGTTAAATGGGAATTATGAGATTGTTTAAGAATGAAATGAGATGCTGCCTGTCAGGTCTCTATCAGGATGGCTGGTAAAAATAGTTATTATGTCTTGGGTGAAGGGCAGGCAGATGGGCAACTAACTATAATCTGGTGAGGTAATGCTATGATAGGAGTTCAAAGAAGTCACCTGACCCAGCCTGGGGTAGCAGGGGAGGCTTCCTGGAAAAGGGGGTGCCTAAGCCTAGTGTGAGGGATCAGGAGTTCTTCAGGTAATGCTGGTGGAGGAACAGTATTCCCAGAGGAGGAGGAGGAGGCAGCGATGCAATGACTTTGGAGAGCTCTGCTCAATAGTGGGTGAGAGGGTGGTGGTCAGGGGGTTGGCGGGAGCAAAAGAGGGAGAAGTGGCAATGATGAATTTGGAAATGCCTTTCAAGAAATTTGTCTCTGAAGGGACGGGGGATAAAAACCATTTGTTTTAAAAGGGGGAAATGGAAACAGGTTTGAATGCGTACTGATAGGAGCCGCAGGGCCAGGGCTGGCCATGTAGGGGATGAGGCCATGTGCCCCGATTCCCCAGCTCTTACACACCTAGAGGCAAACGATGCCACGTTTCCAGCCATCAGCCCTTATGTGTATCTCTAACATGTGTCCTTGGCCATTTCCTGTGGCCTTGCTGGCCACGTTGAATCACTGAGTTGTTGGTGCTGTGGCCCACCCCCTGGGCAGGGGTGCCATGAGTGGGGGAATCTGCCCCTAGCAAGGGGAGGAAGTGGCTGGTTCCTGGGCTCTGTGCACCTTCGAGTGCCTGATACAGACAGCGGAGATTTTCGGAGTTGGAGGGTTCAGAGGGAAAGCTGTGGAAGAGCAGCATCTGAGAGGGAGCTGCTGGGGACACGCTCATCTCGTCTGCCCTCAGGCCTGGTGCCTGCGGGGCCCTTGCTCAGGGAAGGGCAGGGCTCTTGCTACCCCCTTACATCACATGTCCCCACTGCTCTTTCTTGGCAACTCAGGACTAAGGACACTTGTGGGAATAGAGATACTTACTGGGGGAGGGGTCAGGTTTTCCAGTTCCCAAACAGGTCCGCCAAGGATAACTCACTTTCCTTGAGCCTCAATTCCTCCTCTGTAAAGCAGAGGTGACAACAGCGCCCCCCTCATGGAGCTGAGGGGAGAGATTAGTGAGGTTACCACGCCTGAGTATCTGGCATATGCCAGGCACAGAACTTCTCTTAAGATTTTGGACCCACCTGCTCAGAGCTGGAAGTCTTCTAGGTCCTCTTGGTCAGCTACCTACCTCCCCCCGACACACACGTGTGTGCGCGCACACATGTACCCCCGTGAAGGAGTCTCTCCTCCTCAGCCTCCCTCAGGCGGCTGGCCAGCCCTGGGTTACGCACTTCTCACACTGTGGGGCCTTAAGCAGGTGGTTTTACCTCCCTGAGCCTCAGTTTTCTCATTCATATAATGGGGATAAGAATTCCTCCCTAGCAGGGTTGTGCCGAAGCTTGTGAGCTAGAAGAGGGCTTGGCTCATGGTCGGTGTGCATGGTAAGGTGGCCGTCATGGTTAATGAGATAATGGGTCTGGCCACGCTTGGAACAGAGGAGGCAAGGCCTCAGAGAATGCTGGTTCCTCCTGCTTTGTTTCCTTCCCTTTAAACAAAGTTGTTCCGCCTTGCTCCCCACTGTGTGTGGGATCGAGAAGAAACCCGAGGGGGAATTATAAGTTCAAAACAGGAGAGGAAGAGGTGAGGAGAGAGGGCGTGGGCCTGTGGGGGTGCAGAGCCGGGTGTGACCGAAGGCAGGGTCCGCTCTCCTGGTGATCAAAGACGCCTCGCGTGCAGTTTCCTAGCAGTCCCTCTGTTAATTTATAAAAAATGCCCCCTAATAAAATTCTGCTTGATTCTTCGATTGGCTGGGCATTAGGCTGCAGCCAGCAGCGACGCGGGGACATAACGGATGCATTTGCAGATTTGGAAAATTAAAGCCATCTATATGGCGCCTGTGGCGGGAGATCCGCCGATCTGCTTGCTTAATGAAATATAAAGATTCTTTTAACCAATGTAAGCACAATTCGACAGCTTGTGAAACGCGGCCGCGCCGTGATGGATGGCTCTCCTGGCTCGCCAGGAATTGCGGGGCGGCACCTTTTAAATATATAATTGATTCTGTTTGGAGTGTGCAGTGGGCTGAGCCCGTGCAGGGCCCGGCCTGGGGCCAGGAGTGCAGGGCCCTGTTTAGAGGCTCCCGCAGGCCCTGCAGGACTCCAGCCTGGGCGGCTCTTGGCCTTGCTATAGGACCCAGGCACTCTGAAGTGGACGTGCATGGGGTTCCAGCGGCTGGGTCTGGCTGAGGACCCCAGAGACAGGTCTGCGCTGCCCTGATTGCTGGGAAAGGGCCCACCGAGCAGGGTTCTCCCCAAACCCTGGCTTCTAATTCTGGGGACAGAGGAAGGTGGTGGGAGTGGAGCTCTGAGTGTCCATTCTGCCCTGAGGACGATTCTGGACCTCGGTGGCCCTGCTTCCTTCATCCATTCCCTCACCTCTCAGCCTGTAGTTCTTTCTCATCCATTCAACATTTATGATTTACTGAGCACTGGCTGTGTACCAGCCTCCGTGCGAGGTGCTGCAGAAACAAACAAAAAATGGATAAGACAAATCTACTCATTTTCTCTGTGTTGATCTATCTCGGCTTTCACTCCATCTCCTTGGTTTTTCCCCTTTTTGCTCCTTGTATTTCCCTCTTGTTCTCCCTCAGACCTTGTTCTGAGGGTACCGTTTAGTGTATGTTCCTCTGGCCACACACGCGCGTGCACACACACACACACACCCATTCGTGCACGCACACGAGCCCGCAGACATGCATACGCACAGGGACATAAAAAACTGCTGATACATACGTACACACAGACACTCACGCCGTTCTGTGGCCCGTCGCGGTCAGGCTGACCCAGACATGGGCACACGTGAACACCAAGAGGACCTACAGACTTGGGACTGTGGGCTGTCCCATGTGTGCAGCTCCGGTGGTGGGTGGCATCCACAGACCAGGGCCCCTCTGTGGCCTCCGAGGAGACCTGGGCCCCGATGTCCACCTGGAGCGAGGAAGAGGAGCATGAGGCTGGGGAGAGAGGAGCTCAGCTGGGAAGATTTGGGCTCACACACAGCCTCATCTCACGACACACACGTACACGTGTGCACACAAACACACGTGCCTGCAGGAGCGCGTGCACCGGGGAAATGTGTTTTTTCTCTGCTGCCGTCCTCTTGGCCTCAGATCAAATCAGAGCTGCTGGGAGTTGGGGAATGGAACATGCTGGAATAAGTGCCTGCGTGACCGGGGTTAGGAAACAGGAGTTGGTGGGAAGAACCTCACGGTGGAAACCTGTTCCACCACTTCCTACCTGCTTGCCCTTTAACAAATTAATCAGTCTTTCTCACCTTCCGCTTCTCCATCTGATAAACACAGTCCCCACCTGTGTCGGGAGGGGTGTTGGGAGGATGGACTGCGATGGCACTTCATACATAGTTGTTGCTATTACTTCATTCATCCGACCCTCATCCCCTGAGCCCTGTCTCTGTGCCAGGCCCTGTGATCCGGGCTGGGGTGGGGAGTCCAGAAATGCATGAGAGACGCCTTTCACCCTCAAGGAGCTCGGTCTGGTGGTGGTGGTGGTGGGGGTAGAAGCGGCCTCACACGACCCGATTCAGATGCTAGAGTTAAGGAGATCCACGGAAGGCGCTTTGCGTGGTGAGCTAGGGCCGGAGTGTGTACAGGACTCAGGCGTTGTTGCTGCTTATTTCTTGTTGTTGGCATCATCGTTTCTGTGACCTGAGCTTAGCCATCTGGAACCTGGAGAGGGGAGAGATGCCTTCTTAGGGACAAGTTGGGAAAGGCCCTCTTTCCGAGGAAGTGTCAGTTGAACTAGGCCTTGATGGAGAAGGAGGAATTTGGCAGGTGAAGGGGGAGGAAGGGAGTGGTGTTTCAGGTGGAGGGCCCAGCAGCAGCAAAGGCATGGAAGTGACAAGAGGGAGTGGCAGGTAATCTGAGACTGCTGGGTGCTGGGGAGAGGGAGGGCATCAGGCTAGAGGGGTGGGCAGAGGCCAGACTGGGAAGGTCTTGGAGACCTTCAGAGGACCAGTGAGCTGGGGCAGTTGTGGCGCCGAGAGAGGGACCTCTTTTGGCTTTAGTTAATAAAGACTTGTCGTGCATCAAAAACTGTGAGATCAGCAATAATTAAGTCAATTAAAATGTCACCACATCAACAGCAATGAGTATTAAAGCAACAAAGCCCTGCAGGGGTGGGGGAAGGGGGTGGATAAAATTACTTCTACACTCTGTTCCCTCTTTCCCACCTGGAGCTTGTGACACCTTTTGGGGCCTGGCTGCATCCCCACATCCACGGGAACACATGGATCACCGTCCCCATCCCCACCCTCAAAAAGGGAAAGAAAGAAAGAAAGGATATAAATGTGAAAATCACCAGTAATCCCATCTGCTATCTCCGAGAGATAACCTCTGTTAACATTTCAGGGTATAACCTTCCAGACTTCTTTTCTATGCATATTTATACATACATTACAAAAATGGGATCATATCATGCACACTGTTACCTATTTCTTCCACTCAACAATGTATCGTGAGCATCAGCACATCCAGACACACATCATTGTTTCAAACGGTGGCACGGTATTCCACCGCGGGCACGACTGTCCCCTCATTTACTGAACCAGCCTCTCTCGATGGACAGTGAGGTTTCCAATTGTTCGCCATCATAAGCAGAGCTGTGATAAACATTCCTGTACACACATCTCTGCGTATTTGAGGGATATGTTTCGGGAAATGGAATTGTTGAGTCAAATGATGTTCTTCCTAAAGGCTTCTGACGCAGGAACTAAAGCTCTTTTGTCAGCGAAGTAGGAGAAGGACCATTTCCCACTCCTCTAGATAACCCTGGGTAATGTATTTGTTTCATATTTGCTAATTTGATTGGTGAAAAAATTGTATCTTATTGTTTCTACTTTTATTTCTTTGGTTACAAGGAAGGCTGAGCTTGTTGTCATAGGTCAGATGGCTATTCGTGTTTTTCCTAATAAGTTGTCTCTTCAGTTACTTTGCTTTTATTAAGGTGACCATCTTTGTTTTTTTTTTTTTAAAGATTTTATTTATTTATTTGACAGAGATAGAGACAGCCAGCGAGAGAGGGAACACAAGCAGGGGGAGTGGGAGAGGAAGAAGCAGGCACCCAGCAGAGGAGCCTGATGTGGGGCTCGATCCCATAACGCCGGGATCACACCCTGAGCCGAAGGCAGAGGCTTAACTGCTATGCCACCCAGGCGCCCCAACCATCTTTGTTTTGAGAGAAGAAGAACTCTTTATATATTATGGACATTCTCTTATTTTTATTTGTGTGATTTTTTTAAATCGATTTTGCTCTGTCATATATATGGTAAAGATTTTTCCAGGTTTGTTGTTTGCCTTTTAGCTTTGTTCATGGTATATTCTATTCTACAGTGTTTAAACACTATGTTGTCATGTCTATCCTTCTTTTCTCTCAGATCTCTGCCCTTGGGGTCATGTTCATAGTGCACAGAGTGGGCCTCTGTAAGTAAATGTTGTCGGTAGGTGTTATGTGTGAGTGTTGACTCAGAAATCTATAAATCCAGCCCTCAGCTCCTGACTTGTATATCCAATTGCCAATTCAACACCCTTACTTGGAAGTCAGATCTGTATTTCACACTTAGCATGTCCCCCCCAAAACCTTGATTTCTGTTGCCTCCTCCCCAGACCCCCTTCTCCCTCAATGCTCCTGACTCAGGAAAAGATCTGCCTTCACTCAATTGCTCAGGTCAAAAATTTGAGTCATCCTTTTTTTAAAGTATTTTTATTTATTTATTTGAGAGACAGAGAGAGAGAGAGCATGAGTGGGGAGGAGAGGCAGAGGGAGAAGCAGACTCCCCGCTGGGCAGGGAGCCTGACTCAGGGGTCTTGATCTCAGGACCCTGAGATCATGACCTGAGCTGAAAGCTGATGCTTAACTGACTGAGCCCCCCAAGCTCCCCCTCCTTTTTTTTTCACGTAGGCTCTACACCTAACGTGGGGCTTGAACTCACAACCCTGAGATGAAGAGTCACATGCTCTACCAACTGAGCCAGACAGGTGTCCCCGAGTCATCCTTTTTTGACCTCTTTTCCTCACATCTTACAGCTAACCTCTCAGCAGTCATGTGGGGTCTTCAAAATATGTCGTGAATCTGTGCACGTCTCACTACCCCCCACCCCCCACCGCCGAGCGGAAGGGACCTTGGTTGCTGGCCTGGCCTTCTGCGGTGACCTGGTCTCTCCGCTTTTCTTCTTGACCCTCTGCAGTCTGTTCTCTGCAGCCAAAGTGAGCTTTTCATGACAAATTGTATCACGTTACTCTTTATTCAAGACCCTCTAGGAGTCTCCCATTACGGTGGGGATAAAATGCAAACTCTTTACAGTGGGTCCCTGAGGCTGTCTGGGGTCTGGCCTCTCCTCTCCCTCCAGCCGCATCCCCTTCACTCGCTCCCTCCCTCTCCGTGCTCCGGCTGCCCTGGCTTTCTTAGGGTCCACAGACACACCAAGCTTCTTCATGCCTCAGGGCCTTTGTCCTTGCTGTTCCTTCTGCCTGGAAAGCCTTCCCCCCAGAACTTTGCATGGCTTACGTCAAGTAGCAGAGAGCCCTTTCCTTACCACATGTTCTAAAGTAATCTTCCCTTTTTCTCTTGTTATTCTCCTCCTCTGTTTTATTTTTCTTCAGAGCACTCGTTCCCGTCTGCCATTATTACATATATTTGTTCGTCGTTCGTAGTTCTCCCTTGGAATGTAAATTCCATGACGGCAAGGACTTTGGTACTTAGTAGGTGGGTGCTTAGTACATATTTATTGAGTAAATGTGTGTGACGTATCAATGTGTGAGTGTAATGTTTGTGCGTGGACACATCTGTGAGAACGTGTGCAGAACCGCAGGAGCGATGACGCTGAATTGGTGAGTATTGCCGGGTTTGGGTGTGCACATGACTACGTCTGCGCGGGCCTCGCTGAGAACGTCCAGGTGTGTGTGTTTGTGCGTGAAACGTGTGTGTGTTTGCGCGAGCTCGCGCGGGCCTGCGCGGAGGTTTGGTTCCGTGTAGCCTGAGCGGTTACTTCAGGGAGGGTGGGGAGCCGAGACCCCCGGCCGGCTCTTCCTCTTACCCAATGGACCTGCCGTTGCCCCAGCCCTCCCCCTCACCCCCACACCCGGGAAACAGGAAGCACCTGTGTGTCTTGGGAGCCTGCGACACCCTACGGCCTTCCAAAAAACGCCATTTCAGGCTGACCCAGGGCGGGCAGTCAGATGTGGACCGTGAGGGTCCAGAGGAGACCTGGGGCTGACAGGACCTTGTGCCGAGCTGGGCCATCTCAGTAGGAAGGATGGTAACTCGGCCACCAAAGAATGAGGCTGAAGCAGTGGGGGCAGGCTGGGCCCTGGAGTGGCTGGGTGTCCCTGCTCTTTGCTAAGCCTTAGTAGACCCATCTGTAAATGGGGTTGGTTGCTCTTGGGGAAATGGTAGACAGAGGGAGGTGATGGTAGTGAATACGTAAGGGTCGTAACAATAGTGTTCTTACGTCTGTGCGGCACGTGAAGGTCTAATCCATGATCTCGTCAGAGCAGATGCCTCAGCGTCCCCAGTCCAGCTCTGGACTTGGCCCCATGGGAGCCTCAATGGGTGTTTGCTGAATGAATCGGTGTGTGAGTGCATCCATGAAGGTACAAATAAGAAAGTAACTGGGCGGGGACACCTGGGTGGCTCCGTCATTAAGCCTCTGCCTTTGGCTCAGGTCATGATCCCAAGGTCGTGGGATCGAGCCCCAAATCGGGCTCCCTGCTCAGCGGGAAGCCTGCTTCTCCCTTTCCCACTCCCCCTGCTTGTGTTCCCTCTCTCTTTGTGTCTCTCGCTGTCAAATAAATAAAATCTTAAAAAAAGAAAGAAAAGAAAGCGCCTGGGTGACTAAGTGCAGACATGGCTTCCGAAAGCAGCAACGGGCTGATAAATCACAATGACTAACGGTCTTTAGCACACGCTATGTGCCAGGCCCTATGGTAAACGCTGCTCTTAATCCTTGCAACAATCGCCTGTGTTAAGTCCTATGATTTGCCCCATTTTGCAGAGGGAGAAACTGAGGGTCAGAGAAGTGAAGTGACTTGCCCAAAGTCACAAAGCTCCTGAGTGGCAGAGTTAAGATTCTGGCCCAGGCAGTCTGACGCCAGAGCCCAGAGCAGGGCGCTTTCCGACGGAGGGGCAGAAGCTCTCGGGAGTGAGGCGGGCACCCCAGATCTGGGCCGGGGTGGAGTCTTCCCCAGGGCAGAGTGCGATACCGTTTCACGTCCCCTCTCCTCCCCGGTCCGCAGGCGCAGGCCGCGATGCAGCACTACGGGGTGAACGGCTACTCGCTGCACGCCATGAACTCTCTCAGTGCCATGTACAACCTGCACCAGCAGGCCCAGCAGGCCCAGCACGCCCCGGACTACCGGCCCTCGGTGCACGCGCTGACGCTGGCCGAGCGCCTGGCTGGTAAGGGCCCTGGGGATGGGACCCTGGCGACAGAACGGTGGGGGCTGGCGATGGAGGAGAGGTCTGGGTGGGGAGGCTCTGGGAGTCCCCGATAGGATGGAGGGAGCCCTGAGCCGGTTTACTCTGGGGGGCTCTGGAAGTCCCAGGTCACTCAGCAGCACAGAGAGGTGTCGATTCCGAATCTCTGCATGACCATCTAGAGCATTCCTTGTCAGCCGGCACGGTGCTGGGCACTGGAGCCGCCCTAAGCCTTCAGAGCCCCTTAACAACACTGTGCGAGGGGGTGCGAGTAGCCTCTCTCACAGATGAAGGCTGAGGTAGGAGGGCGAGGGAGCAGCCGCGAGGACTGGAGCTGGGAAGGAGCCAGAGAGGGCCGGAGTGCCCAGGGGGGTATTTCAGGCCAAGGGAGTCACGTCAAGAGCAAGCGCTCCCGTGTTTTGAATGCCGACATGTGCCGGGTGCTGTGTGAGGCTTTGTCTGTTCATCAAAGTATTCAAGGCCAATCAAGAGAGGTTATTATCTCCATTTTATGGACAAGGAGACTGAGGCTCAGAGAGGTTAAATCTAGGTGGGGCTGGGGCTGGGGGGTTGGAACATGACGTGATGGCTAAAAATAGAAGCTTTGAAGTCCCGGATCCGTGGTCACTGCAGATCTGCCCATTCATCGGTCCTCTCTGAGCCTGCGTCTCCCCTTATAAAGAGGGGACAGTAGGCTGGCTGGGAAGTTATTTGAGGCAACGTACGCAAAGTATTCGGCAGAGACCGGGATGTGTTCAGAAGGCATTATTAACTCAAGTCGCAAGTAAGTGGGCACGAGGGAGCTGCAGGCCTGTGTCCCCCTCCACCTTCAACGGAACGTTGCCCTGCCCTGCAGCCTCTCACTGGCTGTGAGAGGGTGTGACAGCACAGGCCAAGGGCCTGATCCCTGGGAGGGGTTGCCACCCACTCTCTCCTGTCCCAGGCCAAACCTTGAGCAGCTGGTGAGCCCATGTGGGCCCAAACCTATGCCAGGCAGTACTCAGAGGGCTTGAGAGCACCCCTAGGGAGATCTGGTGCTCCGAGGTGCCTGGGAGAGCATGGCAGGAGTGTGGCGAGGATCAGTGGTGGGGCAGCTCAGAGCAGCGGCGGCTGGTGTAGTCAGGGAGGACTTCCTGCAGGCTGTGGGGCAGGAGCCAGGCCTTAGAGAGGAACGACTGGTGAGGCCACCGCTTGAGCAAAGGCACAGAGAAGGAATGAGATATGAGGACCCTGCCTGGGAGAGCTGCGGGCCTGGAAGGGAGGGTGAGGTGGCCATTCCCACTCCTCCAGAGCATGCCAGGCCTTGGGGCAGGGCTCCGTGAATAAAACGGAGCCCCTGTTACCTTCCCTAGACCAGTGTGGGGCAGGAGCTCCAGTATGGGATGTGGGTACAGTCCTGTCCCGGCTCTGGCTGCTTCCCTGGTTTGGAGTGAATTCCTATGTCCAACCTGGTGGTGACACCGGCTTCTCACTGTGTCCAGAGAGGAATCGGGGAGGGGGCTCCCCTCCGCTGGAAGGGTAGAGGAACTAGAATAGTTATTAGCACTCTACCCCAATTCTCCAATTCTCCAGAAGGAGGGACAGGAGATCCGGGTGGGCCTTCGTTTGGAGGCCTCACTTTCTGGCAGAAAGTTCTGCTGACAGCCTGGCCTCCCCTTATGGTCCCTGGAGCCAATAGCAGGATGCTGAACGTTGCTCCCTCAACCAGGGTTCAGCTGACTGAGGGGTCCCCAGTCCCCAGGTAACCAGCATGAGCTCAGTCCAGGCTGGGATTAGTGCCAACTTGCGAGAGGTTCAGGGCTCTCTCTTGAAGCTGAAGGAGCAACCCAAAGTCTGAACCTTTCTGGATACCCAGTTGCCTCCTTCCCCATTTCGAGTGTTGTGGATGACTCGCCAGACCCTGGGGTACAGGAAAAGGACTCTGGCAGCCCCATCAGAGCCTGACACAGCTCGGGTTCTCTTCAATGCAGGCAGCCCAGGATCCATTTATGGGCGATGGGAGGCAGGGGAGAGAGGTTCCTGTCCCTCCACCTGGGTCTAGCGAAGCAGAAGGGCTGGATCCTAGACACCAGCCGTAGGCAGACCTCTATCCTGAGTTGTTTTCTTTCTTTCTCTTTCTTTCTTTCTTTCTCTCTCTCTCTCTCTCTCTCTCTCTCTCTCTCTCTTTTTAAAAGATTTTATTTATTTGAGAGAGATTGAGCGTGAGTGGGGGTGGGGCAGAGGCAGAGGGAGAAGCAGGCTCCCCACTGAGCAGGGAGCCCAACATGGGGCTCGATCCCAGGACCCTGAGATCATGACCTGAGTCCAAGGCAGATGCTTAACTGACTGAGCCACCCAGGCGGCCCCTGAGTCGTTTTCATGTTACCAGTGTGTAGACAGGACGGTAGAAGCAGTGGTCCGCCAGCTCTGTCTCCCCTCCAAACCTGCGGTGGTTTTAGAACTTAGTCTTTTTGTCCTTCCTTGAGGAAGTGGCCAAAAAGGTCAAGACTAGATGCAAAAACTTTCCTGTGCTCTGAGGGCCCTGCCAGAGCCAGGTTTTCTGTTGAGGAGACATGAAAGCAGGAGCCTCAGGTCCTGCCCTTGGAGACTCACAGGCCAACTGGAATAACGAGAGTCATACCCGGAGGACATAGAATCAAGTACCAGCGAATTACGTCTACCGGTCAGACCTCTCCTAACTAGACTTTGCACATGCGTCCCAGCTGCCTGCTGGCTCCGCATAGTCAGGGGCCAGTATTCTGCGGGTCGGTGTCCAGAATCTAAGGGTCCTGGGATAGGAGAACCTGTGTGAATCTTAGTAGAACCTTAGCGTCGCGTAGCCTTAGAATATTATACTCACAGCATCCTAGGACTTTAAGGGTCTTAGAGCAAAGTCCACCTACCTCCCCACCCACCACCAAACCAGATGAGGAGGATCCCTCTCGATCATATTCCTGACAGCTCTTCATGGGGATGAGTTAGATTTCTGTGGTCCTTATAGCGAATGTGGGTGTGGGGAGATCTTGAAACCCCAGCCACATGGAGAGAAGATGGGTGATTTCCAAGGGGAGAGGGCCAGGACCCGGCTCTGCAAGGGCCTGGGTGTCCACAGTGGGACAGAGCAAAGTAAGATTCAAAACCTATTTCCCATAATTAAATGGGCCCCCTCTCCTTGCCCTCCAACGGCTGTACATTTCAAGACATCATCTTGGAGGCCCGCTATGGCTCGCAGCACCGCAAACAGCGCCGCAGCCGCACGGCGTTCACCGCTCAGCAGCTCGAGGCCCTGGAAAAGACCTTCCAGAAGACCCACTACCCGGATGTGGTGATGCGTGAGAGGCTGGCCATGTGCACCAACCTGCCTGAGGCCCGGGTGCAGGTAGGGCCCCGTTTTCCTCTAAGGAGACCTTGCAGACAGGCACCAGCTCATCAGTCTGGCTTCCCACTGGCCCGGAGCCGGCATTTTCATCCCCGGGTGCTGGTGGAACTGCTGTCTCCACGACTGCCTGCAGTGACAGCGGGGGAGTTTTGGAAGGGATCGAGGGCGCGTGTTTCCTGGGAGGTGCGGGGAGCAATGTTATTGTGCACCCCCCCTCCCAGAGCGCCCAGCGCCACAGCCCACAGCGCCTCTCCCATCCCCAGGTGTGGTTCAAGAACCGGAGGGCCAAGTTCCGGAAGAAACAGCGCAGCCTGCAGAAAGAGCAGCTCCAGAAGCAGAAGGAGGCCGAGGGCTCCCATGGCGAGGGCAAGACAGAGGCCCCAACCCCAGACAGCCAGCTGGAGACTGAACAGCCCCCAAGCTTGCCAAGTGGTGACCCCCCCGCTGAGCTTCACCTGAGCCTGTCTGAGCAGTCGGCCAGTGAGTCAGCCCCTGAGGACCAGCCAGACCGGGAGGAGGGTCCCCGGACAGGGGCCGAGGATCCCAAAGCTGAGAAGAGCCCTGGGGCTGAGAGCAAGGGGCTGGGCTGCAAGAGGGGCAGCCCCAAGGCAGGTGAGGCTTGGCAGAGGCTGTGGGGGAGGCGGGGGCCCAGCCCAGGGAGAACAGCCAGATCCGGCGGGACAGGGGCCTGGGCACGTGAGGTGGATCAGAGCAGCGGGGAGGGTCAGCTTTCAACACGTGGCACTAGGGCATGCCCCGTGAGCAAGGAGCGGGCCTAGCAGACCAGTGCCAGGTCCTTACTCTTCAGTCACTGAATGCTGGGAAGGTCTTGGGGGTTCTGGGGCGGGATTGGGTGGCAGGGGAGGGGACTTGAGGAGCTCAGGGCATAAGCTATTAATCAACCATGGAAATATGATGGTATTTTAACAACCAGTACAGACATACCAGTGCCTATTGGGTGAATACCACATTGATACCAGGGATTCTCACAGGCGCCACTCAGAGCCACGGTTTTGAAGGACCAGAGCTGTGGCATGAGGCCTATCTCAGACACAAACCTGAGCCCAGGCAGAGAACTGGTGGGTGGAGGAGCCACAGACAGGAGAGGGGAAGGGGAGGTGACAGTCCCTGAAAAGAAAAGGAGTATCCCCAAGAGGTCAGACATGGGGGCCTTGGCAGGGTCCCTGCGCCCCCCCCCCCAAGCCTGGGTCCCTCCCTCCCGGGATCCTGAGGGATGCTTCAGAAGGTGCTTTGGCTGAGATGAGTGGATATGGTCTTAGCCAACACCTGTCATGTCTGCAGTGCCGAGGGGGTGGGGAGACTGAGGGAGCCCCTGCTGGCAGACCTCTGTCCTTGTCCTGAGTCTTTGGTTCTCGGTTTCTCTGCTTGCAGATTCCCCAGGCAGCCTGGCCCTGGCTCCTGCAGCCCCCGGGGGCGGCCTCCTGGGCCCATCCCACTCTTACTCCTCATCCCCGCTGAGCCTCTTCCGTCTGCAGGAGCAGTTCCGCCAGCACATGGCGGCCACCAACAACCTAGTGCATTACTCATCCTTCGAAGTGGGGGGCCCGGCCCCCGCCGCCGCTGCGGGGGCTCACTGCACTGCCAGTCCTACTACCAGTCCCTGTCAGCCGCCGCGGCTGCGCACCAGGGCGTGTGGGGGTCCCCCCTGCTGCCCGCGCCCCCGGCAGGCCTGGCACCTGCCTCGGCTGCCCTGAACAGTAAAACCACGAGCATCGAGAACCTGCGGCTTCGGGCCAAGCAGCACGCGGCCTCTCTGGGACTCGACACGCTGCCCAACTGACTGCTGGCCTCCAACCCAGCCAGGGGTCTTGGGTGCCCCCTCCCAGCCCCAGGGTTATCCCCAGATGGCTTGCAAGGAGTTAACGCTATGAGCCCAGGGATCCTGGGGCCTTGGAGTCCTGCTCCCTGTCCCCCTCCCCAAGTCTCAGCCCTAGGTGAAGCCCACACTTGCACACCCTCTGCATGGCCCTGCTTGGATCCCATGGAGGCCAAATGGGGGTGGGAGAGGCGAGGCCCGGGTGCCTGCGGCCTTCTGCAGGGGAGTGAGGCCCTCAGTGGCCAGATCCTCACCCCAGCACGGCCTCCTCCCTGCCTGCCCTCCCTCCCCTCTGCCCCCTAGTAAGTCGATGTGTGGAATGTGAGATATAAATATAAATACATAAAGCTATATTTTCAGGCCCCTGCCTGCCCCAGGCCCCCTGTAGCCCTTGCCTTCACCTCCGGTGTCCACATCGCTCTCTGGCTCTCCTCTCTCTGTCTCTCTCCTCCCTCTCCTTCTTCCCTGACCTGCCTCTGTCCTGTTGCCTACCCCGCTCTCCCAGCCTCCAGCCTCCCCGCTCTGGACCTTTGCCCATGTCTCTTCTCCCCGCTCCTGCTTTCTTTCTTCGGTGCTGGCCCTGTGGTGTCGTCAATCCCCAGACTTTGTTTTGTTTGGGATTGTGACTTTGTAGTCTTAGTAATTTTGCTTCTTCCTGTTCCTCTCCTCCTGCTTCTTCCCACCCGCCCGTCTCCTCCCTGCATGGGCCCTCTCTAGGCTGCTGTTCCTTTCCTCCCCAGTGGAGGTGGGAAGGCCCCAGCTGGAGACCCTGCTGCCCCTGGAGCTGCCGGCAGGGGCTGGCACTGGCCCCCTTCGCTGCCCTCCCTCAGGCCCAGCATCTAGAAGTGATCATGAGTCACGTTCTCTTCTCTCTTCTCTCAGCCTTGAGGCCCCATGCCCAAGATCGAGGAGGAGGGGAGTGGAGGCAGGAGTCAGGCTGAGGCAGGCAACAGAAGGGTAGCATCCCTGCCTGTAAGAGCTCCAGGAAGAGGCCTGCAGCCGGCGTCCAGCCAGACTGCCCACAGGGCTCTAGATCTCTCCGGTGAGACTTCTCTGGCTGAGGGAGGCAGCGGGGGGAGAGGTGCTCTCAGAGAGAGGTCTCTCCAGAGGAACAGGGGCAGGTTCTCCTCTCCCACCGCCTGGCCTCCAGGTTTAGCGGTTAGAGTCCATCGCAGGGCTGCGTCTGAGCCGGGGAGGAAGGCGGAATTCTAACTCCTGATCCCAGTAGGCGCAAACAGCACAGCAGTGCGCAGTCTCCGCCCCCGCTGGGCCCCTTGTTGCAGCAAGGGCTTGCGTCCAGCTGGTCGCTGACACGGAGCGGTGTGCTCCCACCGCTCCTGTTCGTGGCCAGGAACCCAGCTCGGCAAAGCCCCTTCCAAGCGGTGTGGCCTTGAGTCGGCCTGTAGCCTCTCCGGCCTGTGTTCCGGTCTGGATGAGATGGCCTGTAACGTCCTGTCCTGTCGAGCTGTAACCTTCTGCATGTCCGTGCTCACAGCCCTTGCAGGGCAGAAGTTTTTAGTTAAATGAATGACAACAACAAAAAGGCTTTCAAAAGTACAATGGATAAGTTGGAAAATTACTGTTGCCTTGCTGTGGACCAAGGAGTGGTGCACATACAAGCCTCTGCGTGGGCACTGCCAGTCTCTGGGCCTCAGTTTCCCAATACATAGATTGGGTCCCTTCTAGTTGAGAAAATCTGGATTTGATCCTGATTTTCTTGTGTTACAGTGCCAGCTTCTGTGGCTGCCCCTTCGCCGTGCCTTCACCTAGTGTCAGGGGCTCAGGGCGAGCGGAGGGGAGTGGCTTGCACAGAATCTGAGTCACGATCCCCAGCCCTTTGTGGCTTTCCACTGAAGCCTCCACCCCCTGCTTAGAGAAACTGCATCTGGAAAGCTGGGTACAGATTCCTAAGGTGTGTCTCCTCTCCCAGTGCAGAGGGGCAGGGGGCTGTCTATTGGTGCCAGGTAGGATTGGTTTGCAGGGTAGTCGATGCCCATCATCCTTGGTGGGGGGAGTGGTGTTGTCTGTCTGAGCTGGGGCATGATGGAGAAGGCTTTGGATGGGAAAAAAGTGAGGGTGATGGTAACCTGGGCCGGGAAAGCTATTTGGACAAGGCAACAGAGTGAGGCTAGGTGGACGGTGGGGCAGGGGCCCTGGTTTCATGCGAGGCGGGGCTGAGGGCCTTGAATCCAGGTTAAGACCTCATCCTGATTGGGCAAGCAGCAAGACAGGCAGGTGGGGGTGGGGGTGGGCATCAGTTGAACCAGGGTCTGGGATCTGGGATTTGGAAGGTGAATCCAACAGCCATAGGAGCATCAGAAGAAAAGAGACTTAGGCAGGAGGACTGAAGGGTGGTGGGGACTCTAGGAGACAGAAGGGATTTTTGGTTTGTCTTCTGAGATTAGTTCCAGGAAGGTCAGTTTCTGAAATGAAAACAGTCTTATCTAGACCGGGCACAGACACTGACGCTTCTCACAGTCCCTGGATGCAGGTGACTGTCACTGGGCCTTGGAATCCAACAGCTCTGGACCTCATCACCTCCTCCAGAAGCCTCCCCTGACCTGCTAAGGGGCAAGTTCACCTGGAGCCATGCTCTGTCATGGCTGGAGCCAGGCCCTCCTCAGGTTCAGCCAGCCTCCCTCAGATCTTTGTCAACACTTCCTCATCCAGTGGAGCCAATTGCACGAGCCTAGAGAAGGCAGGGAGAGTGTGTATGAACCCTGGCCCTGGGGCAGATGTCAACCCAGTTTAGGTGACCATTCTGAGTTCCTGAAAGCAGCTAGAGAGGAGAAGAGAGCATACCATGTGTCTCCTACAGGAACCCAAGGGGGTGGGCTTGGGGTGGGCCCCTTGTCCCTGAGATGGAGGCCTTCCCCAAGCCTGCTGGCTCACCTGAGCCTCCATCTCTGACTGTTCCTTCCAGGAAAGCCTCCTTCCTCACCTCTCCCTCTTTTCCGAGGTCTCCGTTTCCCTGCTTCTTCACTCCCCCAGAGCATGGTCCAGGGGCCTGGGCCCCCACCCCGACTCCACAGCTGGCAGGCTGGACAGACTGCTTTCCACACCAGCCGCTTTGTGACCATTTGTGCTTAGAGGTCGTGCCAGGCCGTGGCAAAAACACTGTGTACCGTATTTATTTATTCTGTTAGTTGAAAAAAACAAGACTCAAATTTCCCCCTCCCTGCCCTGCCTCCTGCATAGTGCCGCATGACACTCTGTCCTGTGATCCGTCCGTCTTTCTGACTTCCTGTGATGTTGTGACCTGTTCTTTGTCCTTCTTGGCTAATAAAAGAATCCAGCAGCACAGCCCTTGGTCCAGGTTCATTCCCAGAGATGCCTCCTGTGGGCTGAGCGGGCAGCGTCTCAAGGTCTACTTATGCTTGTCCAGGGCTGTGGCCAGTGGAGGTGGGGGAGGGAGGCAGGTACGCCTCATGCTGAGCCACTCCTGGGCTGGCCTCGTGGCTCTCTCCGTGGCCCTTTCCAATCTGTGGCTGAGGTGGTGGGGAACAGAGGGACCAGGATGGGGGCTTCCATCTTCTGTGGGCTGCTTAGACCCCAGCACAAGTGGCAGGGGCAGGGACACGAGGGGATATCCTGGGTAGCCTGGGATGATGGGTCTGTAGGGCGGAGAGAGGCAGGGGGTTCCATGGAAACAGCAAGTGAGCCAGGACCAAAGGGGGATGACGGGAAGGCACATCTGGACCTAGAGCCTGAGCTGTTCTCCAGTGGGATGGGTGGCCTCTGGAGGGAGTGAGCTCTTTGTCCTCAGAGATGAACAAGCAGAGAACGAAGAAGGGATTCCTGCTGTGGGTGACAGGCTGGATTCGAGATTGAGGAAGGTCCTTCCAGCTTGGTGAGGAGGGTGTGTGTGTGTTTGTGTGTGTGTGTGTGTGTGTGTGTGTG
>NW_024423564.1:67091580-67114384 GCF_017311325.1 Ursus maritimus | reverse complement strand
TGTGTGTGTGTGTGTGTGTGTGTGTGTGATTATAGCCCATAAGTCTATATGTATGTCTGAGAACCTGTGCCACGAATTCCTAAGTGTGTGTGTGTGTGTGTGTGTGTGTGTGTGTCTATGTATTTCTGCTGCATTTCAAGAAAAAGATGACAGGCCAGCTTCCCTACTCAGCCTTCGCTGCCCTTCCCTGGGGCTCCAGAGTGTCTGCACAGGGCCCCTGAGCCAGAAAGAGTAGTGCAGTCCAGGGCTGGGGTTTGGGAACGGTGAGAGTCCCCTCCGGAGATTTCCTGGTAGAACCCCAGCAGGTCCTAATAGTGTGAATGGTGTGCAGGGAGCTGCCTGCTGCTTCCAGAGGACAGGTGCCTCAGGCCACGGGGAGGGCCCCGATCTCCCCACTTCCCTGGTCGGTCGCTGCTGACCTCAGGAGACACATTCCTCACTCCCCAGTGTGGCTGAGGATTAGGGCAGGGGGGTACCCCCCTTCACCTTGCCTTCCTATCTCCCTAGGAGAGGCTGGCAGATCAAATGTCTGCCCCAAATCTCCCAGTGCTTCCTCCCAGACCCAAGCCACTGTGTGCGTCCTCCGTACTTCAGCCCCACAGTACACACATTCCCAGGTGTGGAAGGTGCCCCGGCAATCCTGCAGTTCGAATCACTCATCCACTCAACGCTTACCAGCATCTGCCCTATGCCTGTCCCTGGGCTGGGGGCCGAGGACATAGAAATGAGGGAGGATAACATGCTCTCAAGACAGTTATGACACAGGGTGATTTAGGGTTCAAAAAATAGAGAGCTCTGGGAGTACAGAAGAAGGGTCCCCAGCTCAGCCTGGGGAGGCCAGGAAGCCCTGTTGGGAGAAAGACTTTTGAGCTGTGCTTCCTAGGTCCAGTGTTCCTCAGGAGGGCAAGAGAGAAGGGGGTCCTGGGAGAGGCGGGGCACATACAACGTTGTAGGACCGAGCTGGCTGGGTGAGCCCCTGAACCTGGAGGAGCAAGGGGACTGTCTGGGTGGGGCTTGAGGATGGTGGGAGGTAGTCCGGGGCTGAGAATGGAAGGAGAAGCTGGGAGCTTGGACTCCAGCCCAAGGGCCGTGGGGGACATTGAAAGTTATCGCCAACAGGGGCGTGGGATGATCAGACTGCATTTTAGTAAACCCGCCCTCCTGTCTCTTTGCAGTATGGTGGTTCATGAGGAGGCTGGGAGACCAGAGGGGAGACTGTCGTCATGTCCTGGTGAGAGGAGGGTGGCGTCCATGTGGGCTGGGAGGAGAGGGCAGGGGAGAAGGGTCAGATTAGTGAGAAATTTAGGAAGTAGAATTACTGTGGTGACTATAGGCTCGGGAAGGGTCAAGGGTGCTCCTGAGTCTCTCGTTTGGCCACATGGTAGATGGAGACCCTTGGGCGGGGGTGTGTGTGAGGAAAGGAGCCTGAACCCAGTCCGGCCTTGTTTGTGGCAGTCAGGAGCCTTAATCTATTTATTCAAGGGAAGATGTTGGAGTGTACAGGGCTCAGGAGGGCAGTCTGCCTGCACTGCTGACCTAGACTTTAATTTCTTTAACAAATACTACACAGCACTTTCCCTGTGCCTGGTACTTTACAAATATTCAGTCCCGCAATCCTCACACAACTCTACATGGTAGGTACTATTATCTCCATTTTATAGATGAGGAAACTGAGGCACAGAGAGGTTAAATGCTTGCCCATGACCACGCAGCTAGTAATAAGTGAACCAAGGTGTGACCCTGGCTTACCTCGGAATCCACGCACTGAACCTCGGTGGTTGTTAACAGAGACAGGGCGAGTGAAGCCTCGTTACTACGTGAGATCAAACAGAATGACTCTGAGGATGGGACCTTAGGGAAATGCAATGAAGAAAAGAAGATTCTGTTATGGAGTTGGGACAAGCTGCTCTCAGCTTGCTGTTTACTAAGGACCCTCTCTGGTCCTCAGTATCCTCTTCTGTTGAATGGGAATCGTTAACTATGTCCAGCCTGCTTCCTGGGAGGCTCAGAGGAGAAAGCCTTGGAGGAGGCCGAGGGCCTGAGTGCCTGGCATGTAGCAGGTGCGGGGACAGCCGGTGGTGGGTGAGATGAGAAGGCAGCAGGGGCGGGGGGGGGTTCCCCAAACTTCCCCCCAAATTCTCCTTTTCTTAGGCATTGGCCCCGGTGTTCTTTGCACCCAGGGGTCTGGTTCCTCAGGGGCCCAGGGGACAGAGAACCTTCTGAGAGTTCGTGGGGGATGGACCCCTTTAGGGCCGGTAGGTCTAGGCCTGCCCCTCCCCCCCTTTCCCACAGAGCTGCGGGGACTGGAGCGCCACCCCCCTCTACCCCCAATCTCTCATTCTCCTCTCCCTTCTGGGAAAGCCGATTAGGAGGTGGCCTCCTGCCCGCCCCCCTGACAAGTTTGTCTGAACTTCCAACAAAGGCCCTCAGAGGGCTGCAGAGGGAGGGCCTGGCAGCCCCAGGAACCTGACACCACCGGCCGGGATCACCCCAGCAGCCCAGGAGGCAGCTCCGTGGCTCTGCCCACCTTATGGCAGGCTGGAATGTCTCTGGGAGGTTCTGGCCCCACAAAGCCTGGGGGCGGGCCTGGGGGACATCTTCACCTGGGAGCCCAGGAAGGTGGGTGGGGACACGCATACATTCACACGCACGCTCCCATGCACTCACAATTACTCACGTACCTTTTCCCTCACAGCCACACACACACACAACCTCTCTCTCACGCACATGGGACATGCTGACTTCTGCACCGGACTCCACAGTTTCCGGGTGTCTGTCTCTCCCCTACTCGGGGACACAACTCCCACACGAGTCCTCGGACATGCAGCCCACAGTCTGTTGCTTGGATGTTCCCCACACACTCGCCCCACCCCCAGACATGCGTTCTTCTCAGTTTACGCTCCAGCCAGGCGCCCCTGACCGCGCAGAGAGTGGCACCAACTCCCCTCCACACGCGGGCCTCCCTGGACCGTGACCGCTGCCTGTGCCTGAGGAAGATGTGCCCAAACGCCTCGGCTCTAGCCGCTCCTCCGGCACTCATGTCCCCCCATCCACACGTCCATCCTCACACACCGTGCTCCCTGTCAGGGCTGTCTTCATGGGCGTGTGACCTGTGGTCAAGCCCTCAAGCCCTAGAATGTTCTGAGGTTGCCATTCTGAAATCCTTCGTTTTTAAACAAGGGGCCTGCACTTTGATTTTGCACCTCTCTGCCCGCAGCCCTCACCAGGCAGCCGAATGTGATGGGTGAGGGGACTACTGAGAGCATTCTGTACTTGTATAAGCCCCCCCAGTGGGACCTTGGGGCTCAGTGTCCCCATCTGTAAAATGGACTCAGGATAACACCTACCTCAGGGTTCTTTGTGAGGGTTAAATGAAATAGCATCCGTAAAACACTTAGCACAAAGCCTGACATTTAGTAAATGCTCAATAAATACTTGTTATTTATTGCTGTTGCTATGCTAAGGGCTGGCAAACAAGACAGACTCAGCCCCTTGGCCCTATATATAGTCTAAGAGGTAAAACAGAAATTATTCGAGTAGTCACACACAGAAATGTAAGGTAGAGGGGTGAATAGAAGCACGGGCCTCTGGCCTCCTGAGGCTTACAGCAAACAGGAGAGGCAATCCGAGGCTAGGATCAGGGATCCGTCGGGGTGGGCTGCAGTTCTGTTAGGGGCCGGGGTCAAAGCTCTCTGTGTAGCTGGGATCAGGGATCAGCTGAGGCCAGCGGCAGGCTCGGTCTAGGGCAAGACACAGCTCAATTAAAGGTCAGAGTTGGGGCTCAGAATGGGGCCAAGGCTGGGGTAAGTCTGTGACTAGAGCCAAGTCAGTTTCATTTCTAGCGTTAATTCCCTGCGGGGACGTTTAATAAACTGTAGGCTTCTCTGAACCTCTGTTTTATCACTATAAAATGGGGAGATCTCTGCCTACCCCCAGGCTTGTGGGAATCGAGGGAGCTAAGAATGGAAGTGAACAATTAAAGCTGCCCTGCCGCTCGGGACTCCAAGCCGGGCCCCCTGGGGCTCTCCTCCCCCTGCCAGGCCCGGGAGGCCGAGCAGTCCTTGCCTACCTCTCCAGCTGCGGGAAAACCGCCACCTCAGCCCGGGATCGGGTCCAAGAGGAGTCTGGAGATTTCGCAAAGCCCTTTGAACAACAAAGGCCGCAGGAGCGATATTTCCTCCTAGGGGCTGACTGCCCAGTGGCTCCTTTATCTTGGCAACGGGGCTTGGAGAGCTGTTCTTGGAAAGAGCTTGTGTGGGGCGTGTGCGGGTGCGTGTGAGTGTGAGCGTGTGTGCACAAAGCCGCTCTTTGTTGCCATCTCCACCTGAGCAGCCTGGCAGACCTGGAAGCCCGGATCCGTCACAGGTCACCCCATCCCTCCCCTGGCCTCCATGCAGATGTGCTGGGCAGCCGGGGGGGGGGGGGCGGGGAGACACTTTGGTTTTCACTTTAAGATTCTCTTGGAGGAGAGAACTTCCAGAAACAGGAGCTCCATTACCTCAGGAAGAATCCGGGGCAGGCTGAGGTGGATGCTTGACAACATGGGACAGATGCAAGGGAGTTTCAGTTCTTTCAGAAGGTACAGGACATCCTCAGACCCTGGGGCCTCTCCCCGGCACAGCCAGGCCCTCTGGAAGCAGCTCGGATGGGGTGGCCTGCTAGGCTTCCCTCATTCAGGCTCCCCTACAGTCTGCTCTCCGGAAGCCACCTAGAGAAAGACTGGGCGGCCCCCATCTGCCTCTCGGACTGTGGCATATGGGAAAAGTCCCGCTCAGGGTCTTCGTCCTGTTTTTAAGTCAGGCTTGGACTAAAGTCCCTTAGACTGGGCTGGGTGGAAGATACACAGGCAGGACCCGGGGTTGCTGGAAGAGGAGGCTCTCTGCCTGTGTCCTCATCTCCTTCTCCCCCATTCCAGCCATCAGAACGCTGCTGCGCCCAGGGGAATGGATAAGGGTGGGGGTGGCAGGTTGCCTGCTGGAGGACGGGCCTTCGGGACGGTCTGGAGGTCCCCGCTGCAGGTTCTGAGAACGGACATCGGCAGGGGGCTCTAGTTCAGTCCCCATCTGGGCAGGACTCACCCACACTAGCCCCTGCTCGCCAATCTGCAGGGACGGGAAGCTCATTACCAGGACTGACTGTCGTGGAGTTCTTCATACTGAGCCAAAATCCGCCACCCTCTCATCAGGCCTGGTCTGGGGTGGGGTTGGGGGGCTGTGCCCATAGAACATATCCATTCGTCCTGCTCTGGGACGTCCAACTAAACCATGTGGTACCTCACATACTCATGCTGCCCTTTCCCACATGTTCGCTCCTGCTGACCCCCCTGGGGAAAGCCCATTTGTTATTCAGAACCCATTCACAAGGCACCCTCTCCAGGGAGCCTTGCCTGATGACACCAGGAGACAGGAAGCCCCTTCCTCTCATCTGCCCTCTCAGCCACAGCCAGACAGAATGCCCGAGCAGGACTTGGCACGGCCCACAGCCTGGCTCAGAGCCGGTGTTCAACCTAAACACCGTTCTTGTCAAAGACTGGGGCTGCGGCGCGAAGGACGAGCTCTGAACCTCAGGCACCTGAGCCCTGCCTGCCCTTGCTGTGTGGCCTTGGGCAAGCCCTGGCTTTCCGGGGGCCTCCGTGTCCCGCGCCGAGGTTGGAGGGTAGTCTATACAGGCTGCCTGCCTGCCTTGGACAGTCTTGGTTTCTGAATGTCCTGCTGGGTTTTCTCCCCTGTGTGATATCACACTCCCCCCGCCCCCGCCGCGGTTTCCTCAACTGTTCCATCCAGGACCTCTCCCCATGCTGGGTGTGCCCAGCTGTAGGTGCGGGTGGGGCTTAGAGGCACTCGTGTGCCAAAGGCCTAGCAGCAGCCCGAGGACGTGGGTGCGAGGGTCTCCAGGGATGGCACCCAAGGATGAGTGAGCACCCTCTGGCCACGTAGGGCCTCTCCCTTCTCCCTCTTACTCACAGCATCCGTGAGAGACGCAGCCGGGCCCGAGGACAGAGCACCAGCTCAGCCCCCGGTCCTTCTGGAGGCCACGGCCCTGGCTCGGCCCAGGCTTCTGCTCCTACCTCTCCGTCTGGAGTACCGACGCCCAGAGTTTAGGGCCCACAGCCCGGTGTTCGTGAGTGGATGGGAGGCACCTCAGTCAGCTCATTTGATGGAGCGCTGTCTACCGGCCAGACAGGGCCGGGCCCTGGGGAGACAGTGCCGAACAAGACTGGCTCTGCTGCAAAGGCATCGAGTGCTAGTGGGGAGACAGACGACACACAGATAAGCAGTGAGACAAGTACATCTGGGGGGCTGATTGAGGGTTATGAAGAAACTAAATAGGGGTGGGGTCAGGGTTCAGCCAAGGAGACTGATGGAATGACCAGACCAAGGGTGAGCCCAGAATGACCAGACCATCCATAGCCAGGTGGACGGTGGGTGAGTAAAGAGGTTGGCCCAGGCCTGGAGGCAGGACTGAAGCCTCCTCGGGGAGAGGGGGTAGGGAGGGGAGGTGGGATCTATTAAACTGATGACTCCAGGCCCTAATCCTGTGCCAGGCCTAGGCGGGTAGTTGGGGGGGGGGCACCCCTGCTGGGGTGTAATTTCACGCTGGAGGGTCTGATGGGGCGTCCCAGGGACTGATCCTTTCTGGATCAGAAAACTCACTTCCCTTTGTCGCACGCAGGGCGATTAATGCCTTAACCCTTTGTGGGCTGGCCCAGGGCCAGTCCTACCCCATCCCACCTCCAGCTCCTTGGGGTCTAGTCAGAGGCCTCTGCCTCCAGCCCAGCGAAGCCCTGGACCGGGTCACGTCTGCAGGGAGGGAGAGGCTGTCACTGAGGAAAGCCAGGGGTTGGGTTCTAAAACAACTTGCCGAGTGGTCTGTTTCCTTTCGCACAGGTCCCGCAGGCCCTTCCTTGTGCCCCTAGAGAAGCAAGCTCGCCACCCCTTTGTGCAGGCTCTTCGAGGTCAGTTCAAGTCCAGTCTCCCCTAGGAGGCCTGGGGTCTAGTGTATGCCACCAGCACAGCTTTCCCACCTGTGCCGGGATGAGGTGCTCACCGCCCGCCAGGGGAGCCCCTCCCACGGGCAATAAGCGGTAAAGCCTTAAACTCAAGAGTCCCAGACCGTCAGTGAGGAATGAGCACTGGGTGCCCCAGGAAGCCCGGGCCCCTGAACATTCCCGAGCCATGGCTCCAGCAACACTCCAGAGACCTCCCTGGCCATTTTGTCCAGTGGTGGCATCCCAGCCTGGGCAGGTCATCACGGTCGCCCCCCGCCATCCCTTGCTCACGTCGCCCAGCCGTCACTGTTCAAAGACCACCGGAAAGTTGTCGTACCTTCTCTGGCCCCTCCCCTCGCTCCTCCCAGTCTAACTTCAGGGCCGCCCCTGCCGGCTCCCCTGGGGTGGGGGAGCCGGGCAGGGACCTGCTGGGCCTCCTCTAAGCTCCCTGGGTCTCTAAAACCCCAGCACCATTAAAAGAAAGCCCCTAAATGTTATTTACACTTCGGAGTCTTAAAAACCATTAACAAAAGCCACTTAATTCAATTATCTTCCCGGCTAGCTCAGTTCTCAGCACTGAGCAAGTGCCTCCCCTTGCCGCCTCCTCCCTCTGCCCCCCCCACTGTCATTGTGTCGGGCTAATGAGGTAAACTGAAGCGAGCCCTGTCCCCCCTGACAGGTTTATGAGAATTTAATAAAGCGTGGCCGGGACCAAATGAGTTGCCTCAGCCTCGGAGAGCTCATTGTCTTTGGCGTCAGCGTTTTTTGACTAGAGCCGTCCCCTCCCCCGCCCAGGCTCCTGCCTGGCTTGGCCCCCACTCCCGGCCTCACCGCCTCCCAAGGTGAGCTGGCCACTGGGCCCAGTAGAGGCCAGCTTGTGTCTGCAGGGCAAGGCGCCCAGGCTGAGCCCTGAGTAGGGCAGAAACCGAATTGGTCCGTGTGCCCTGGGCACAGGTGTGTGGTCCCTTGGGCACCTCCCCGCCCTCACACGCAACAGACCCCAGGAAGGTACAGGGACATCTGGGACTTTTCCTTCCTGATCCACACCTCCTTCACGCTCACGGGCCCCTGCCAACCGGAGGCTGAGGCCTGGCTGGTACCACCTTGGGCATGATTCACATTTTCTTTGCCTATTTGGAGTGACCAGCCAGAGTGAGCTCCCAGAGTGAAGGGGCTTCTCCTCCCGCCAGCCCTCAGTCATGGCCTGGTCCATGGAAGGACACTTTCTCCTTAGATTGTCCCTGAAAGGCAACAAGGGGCAGACCACAAAAGGGACTTGCGTAAGATTCCTTGGGAGTCAGAAGTGCAGATGGAAGAAACTCCCAGCCTGGGGGCCCCCAGACACTCCAGCAGGCAGGCAGACCCACCCGGAGCTCCAAGGGTATCTGGAGAGGGCCCAGCTGTCCTTCCTTCCTCATGTCCTGGACAGCCTTTCTCTGCCTGGCCTCTCAGGGGTCCAATGTCCAGGAGTTTCTGGACCATTCAGAGACCCAGAAGTCCTTCTCATACCCTCAAAAGTATTTCTAGGAGTTATTTCCTTCTGGGGCTGAAACCTGACTCAGTCTGTGACCATGATGAAAATTCAGTCTTGACCAGGGTCTCAGGGTTCAATGTATGGATCAGGGTCACAGTTCACTTTGGGACCAGATTCCTGGCTCAGTGTATGGATCAGTGTCAGGATTCAGTCTGTCACCAGAATAAAGGCTTATTATATGTAAATGATCAAGACTCAGTCTGTGCCCAGGTCAGAGTTCAATCTTTGATAAAAATCAGGGTTCAGTCTATGGACTGAGTCAAAACTCAGTCTGAGATCAGGATCAGGATTTGGTGTAGGGACCAGGCAGGGTCAAGGCTCAGAGTGTAACCAGATTTAGGTCAGGACTCAGTATGGACTGGGGTGAGGGGTCAGTCTGAGATCAAGGTGAAGGTTCAGTCTATGACCAGACTCTGGACTTACCTGTGACCTTGATAAAGGCTGTCTTTGTCTGGAGTCAGGCCTCCCACTGTGGTAAGGTCAGGTTTCAGGGTTGGAGGGGGTCAGTAAATTTGGGTGACTTAGCACCCCCTACCCCTTATATGCCCAATTCCTTGCTACCCCGCTCTTCCTCAGGGCTTTAGCCCTCAGAAGGGGAAAAGGCAAAGTTGTGCAGCCTGGCGGGGCTGAGCAGTCTCTATCCCCTGTCATGTGCCCAGGGTGCCCTCTGGTGGCACTCCTTAGCAGTGCCCATTTCCTCAGGCTTAGCCAATCTCTCTTGGCCATTTCCTACTTTTGGGAGCCTGGCCCTTGGGGGCATCCATCAATGCCCATCTAGCCAGCTCTATATTCCTATGTCACCCTGCCTCCCACAAAGAAGCAGAAAACAGGAATTGGCCAGGGGAACTCCCACACACGTAAGGAGATTTTCTCCTTTTCTACCCAGAACAGGCATCTTAATTATAACCTATTACCAGAGACCTCTGGTCTTAGCCATGGGATAAGATCCACACCTTTTATTCATTCGATCATTCAACAGATATCTAATGCGTACCTAACTTGCGCCGGGTGAGTACTTGCGTGCAGAGCAGTGAACAAGCTAGAAGGGCTAACCTTTTGGAGCTCGCATTGCACTCATTTCTCCCAAATCCCCAACTCCTAGGCCACCGACCTCATCAGAAAGGCACTTGTATCAGCAGAATGTTGGGTGAGATTCAGAGCTGGGCAATTCAGGGCTCTTTCCCGCCCCTAGATCCAGAGGTTTCCAGACTATTCTAGATTCTGAGTTCTCTGTCTTCATCTCTCCTCAGTTGCCTCAACTAGACTCATGGCTTCCCCACCACCCATATGCCAATGGCTTCTAAATACGTATCCTCTTCTGAGCCTCCAGCAACTCCAGGACAGCTCCACTGGGTTAAGGGACACTTCACCTTACCATAGCCCTGGCTCCCCCCGCTCCTAGGCCCAGCTCTTCAAACCAAAATTCTAGAAGTTCCTCCTGGATTTCTCTCCTTCACTCCTCTTGAACTTCCCCAACAGGGAGACCTCAGAAATAGGTGGAGAATCTGTCTACTCTCAGCCACCACTCCCATCCCAGCCCCAGCATATCTCACTGCAACAACCTCCCAACCCACCCCCCGTTTGCCCCCTTGCCCCTAACATGCTGTTTTCCACACAGCAGGCAGAGCGGTCTTTACAATCATGAATCAGACCATGTCACTTCTCTGCTTAAAACCTTCCCGTGGCTCCCCCTTCACTGAGAATAAAAGCCCAACCCCGCACCCTGGTTTAGGAAGCTGTATGTGAGCTGAGCAACAGGCCCCTTCCCCCCTCCCCCAACTTCATCTCCCACCCCGTCCCTGCAGCCCTTCTTTCTTGGCCCGACACACAGAGGCGAAGTTCATTCTCACCTGAGGCCTTTTGCACTGGCCATTTCCTGAGCTTGAAATGTTCTTGCCCCAGACCTCTGCATGGCTGACTCTTGTCGGTCAGAGCTCCGCTTAAGTGTCACCTCTCAGAGAAGACCTCCCCAGCCACTCAGCAAGTCCCTCTGTCACACCTTACTGTGATTTTCTGCATAGCACTTCCACTAGCTAATACTTCTTGTCTTGTTTCCTTCCTTACTTCTTTATTGTCTGTCTCCCCCAAGTAGAATAGCGCCCTTCCTGCCCTGGCCAGAGCGTGCCTGACACACCGCTGTATTCCCAGTGCTGGGTACACAGTAGGGCTCAGGAATTGTTTAATTCATTAGTAACTAATGGTCCGAAGTGGCTGCCCTCATTTCTTCCAGTGGGAAGAAAGGGAGGAGACCCAAGTTCCCAGCTCCTTAGTGGGCTCCCTCATCCCACGCTATCAGGAGTTCTGCCTGGGAAGTGGGGCTCACCTGGCCACCCCTGAGCCCCGCAGGCCCCAGGAAGCACCTCTCCTTTCAGAAGGATCAGCTTTGTGTCCTGCACTCCAGCTCCTGGACTGCTGAGGACAGGCCCTGGTGCCTCAATTCTCAGAGTCCCAGGGAGGGAGTGGGGAGGGGGTCTGGCCCTCATCCCTGGGCCCCTCTGCAGTGTCCCTGCAGGAGACACTCATCCCTGCTCAAATTCCTCCAGGGCAGGGAGCTTGCTGCCCTGTGCTGTCAGAGTCTTATCCTTACTTTCCACGGACTGGCCCCCTGGAGCCCGCCTGAGAGGGGCCTGCAGACGGAAGGGGACAGAGCAATCGCCCAGCCTCTGTGCGAGAGAGTGGGGTGCTCCCAGGCCTCACTGGATCCTCAGGGGTATACTGCCCTAGAAGGGCCTGAAGGCGTGTGAGGGGAGATCCCTGGAGCAGCAGGACCGGAGAGATATGGGGGGATGGGGTGAGGGGTGAGGGAGTGGTTGCTAGGGGTGGGTGATTGCAAAGTGGACCCTGGCGTATGGAGACTATCTCCCGGTGTGCCTGCGGAGGGGGAGGGGGCACAGATGGGACAAATGATGACCTTCTGCTGGGGGTGGCAGTGGAAGGGAGACTCCAGGGAGCCAATATTGCCCCTGGTGCACCCCCCCCCCCCGTTCTATTCACTCACACCATCCACCTGTGGCCCACTGCTTTGAGTGCTCATCACATGCTCACGCTTTCTCCCCGGCAGCCAGGCTCCCAGGCTGGATCTGGAAGTCCTTTCTGGCAGGGAGAAGAGGAAGGAGCCCTGGTGATGTAATTCCAGGCCTCTGCCTGCAGGTGGGAGAGGGGTTCGGGCTGGGCCGAGCACACTGGGCTAGAATCTGGGGTGCCTGCTCCTAAGGTTGGTGGTCAGACCACAGTCCGGTCCGAGGCGGCGGCCCCCTCGCCTCCTGCTCTACCAAGGCGGCAGCAGGTGGCGTCTGAAGCTGCAGACCAGTGATCCTGAAGAGACGAGACAGGACTGCAGCCAGGGAAGGCAGCCTTCCTTGCATGTGTGTGCGTGAGAATGTGCGCGCGCGCGCGCGCACACACACACACACACACACACACACTGTGGGGGTGGGAAAGTGCTCGGAGGAGAGGTCATTGGCTCCAGGGGCTGGATTCTTTAAAGGTTAGAGCCCATCGATCCATGTGAATTAATAGAGATGACCTGCTTAGCACCTATGGAGATAGATGCCTCTTCTCCAGGTCAGTGGGCGGGGGACACAGCAGGAGAGGCAGAGGCAGAGAGGGCTTCAGAGGAAGGGAGGGGTCGGAGGCAGAGAGGGGGTCAGCCCTTCCCAGGGCTGGTGGGAAGTCCCAGACCAGGGCAGAAGAGCCGTAAAGCCCACCCTGGAAAGAAAAGCAATGCCGATGAAGCCAAAGGTGGTTGGGCAGGGAGTTATGGCCAACAAGGGGTGCACCACCTTCACTGGGCCCTGCTTTTCCGGGTCCCCGCAGTGACAGGAGGGGAAGGCCAGGATTGCGGTACTCCACCCCCCCCCCAGGCCCCAGGAACCTTGCTTCTTCTTGTGAGGCAGACTCCATCCCTCTACCAGATGCCCTGGTCCACCTGGGCAGAGCACAGGCTGGCCAAGAGAAAGCTGTAGGCTTTGCATAGCCCTGGGGAGCCCTTCTTTCACCCTTCTCACTGGGTGACTCAGCCCTTTGCCACCACCACACACACCCACACACACTCTCACATTCATGGGTGATGTCAGACAGTGTCACCCAAATACTCCCACACTCCCCATCTCATACACGTAGCCAGGCAACCCCACGCACAGACACACTCATGTATGCAACCAGGCCCCACTCTCACACCTGTTCCCACGGATGTTCACAGTCACACACTCCGCTCCCCTGGGGTCCCCTTCCAGGTCTCCAAGAGGGGCTGGTGCTAGGCAGATGAAGCACTTGGCTGGGAGGACCCCGGAATCAAGGGTGCTCTGCCCAAAGCTCCGCGGTCAGCCCCTTCCCTCCATCACAGAGGACTTGACTCAAAGAAGGTGCTTTATTGAGGAGTGAGGCACATCGGGAGAGCACAGTGCAGATCACACTGAGGACTTCCTGGAGGAGCCGGCTCACCATTCACCCCTGTCCGTATATCCCCCGCAGCTCCCCCTGCTCTCCCAGTCAGGGAGGTGCTCAACCCAGCTCCCCCTTAGGAGACTATCCTGGCTCAAATCAGGACTGCCCCCCCTAATCCTAAGTGATCATGTTGGGGGTAGAGACAAGGAGAGCAGGGAGGAGAAGGCGAAGCTGGTGGCCTTTCACAGGGTGCGGGGACAGGAGACAGCCCAGGCTGACATTCCTCTCTGCCCCTGCTTCCTCCCACCCCTTGGGGTCAGGGGCCTTGCTGGGAGTTCGTCCCTCTCAGAGCGGCTCCGTTCACAGTGTCCACGCGCCACGGGTGGTGGTGTGAGGGATGGAAGGTCCAGGGGCGCGTTTCAGAGAGTCGGGGGAGTGAGGTAAAGGACCCCACCGAAAGGGCCAAGGCACTGCTCCCTCCTTTGGTGAGTGTGCCTCTTCTCTGTCACAGCCTCCCCTCCAGAAGTTCCAGACGCGGGACAGATGAGGCCACCTGTGCCCAGCACCGGCCCCATAGGGAAATTTTTTTTCTTTTCTTTTCTTCCTTCTCCTCCTTCCTCTCTCCAACTCCTCTTTCATCATCAGTGGCCCCGAACGGAGGGTGCCTGGCCGGGGCGTCAGGGCCCGGCACGGGCTCCGCTAGGGGGCGACGCGCTCCCGGGGCAAGTTGAGCTGGACCCCCTCGGTGCGAGGCGCGTAGACGGCTGCGGGCGCGGGCGCGTCCAAGGCGAAGGGGCCGGGGCTGGAGCGGCCCGAGGACGCGGCCGAGGCGGCAGGGCTGAGCTGCACGGCCGTGGTGTCCTGCGCCGTGCGCTCGCTGCTCTCCATCTCCAGCGCCACCGGCCCGCCGCCGCCGCCGCCCCGGCCCGGACCTGACGCCGCCGCCGAGCGCGGACGGGGCGCGGGGCCGCGGCGGCTACACACGCAGCAGGCCGCGAAGCAGCCGAGCGCCAGCGCCAGCAGCGCCGGCCCCACCACGAGCGGCGCGTTGCTCCGCGGCGGGAAGGAGGCGAAGGCGCCCACCAGCGTCACGTTCACGCCCGCCAGCAGCACGCACAGGCCGCAGGCGCAGAAGAGCGCCGGCGACGGCAGGCCGGGCAGTCGGCCCCGAGCGCGGCCCGCGGTCGCCCGGGCCGCCGGGCCTCGGCTCTTCTCTGGGGGCGACATGGGCCTGGGGGCGCCGGGCACGCGTCAGGCTCCGTCCTGCCGCCGACGCGGCCGCATGGCGGCGCGAGCTCACGGTCGTCCTGTGGGCACAGAGCGGGAGGGACGGTCAGCGGGGCCCGCGGCTTCCACCACCTCGGTTCTCGGGCCACGTTGGGTACCTGGGAGGGCAGCGGCCGTCTTGGCCAAACCCCTTGCTTCTGCCTCCGGTTAGCACAGCCCATCCCGTAAGGGAAGAGTCTGCCCATCGTTTCCCCTCTCAGCCCCTGTGGTCTCTGGTGGCCATCCTCTCTCTAGTCCTCCAGACAGACACAGTCCCTCCACCCCCTCTCCTCCAGGAAGCCTTCCTGCATTAATTAAATTAAGCGAGTGAATGGCTGTGAAGTGCTCGGCGTGTGCCTGGGTGCTCATCAAATGACCATCATCAGGGCAGATGTCTGCTCTTGGAATTGAGACAAATTTCCTCCAACCTTCAAGTGGGAGAAGCCTTAGAAATCATCTGCTCAAGCCCCTCCTTGTCCAGAGAAGGGGACTGAAGCCCAGAGAGGTCCAGCCATTTACCCAAGAGCCAGGACCAGGACCTCATGACCTTGCCACCTGGCCTGGGTATCCGAGGCCTAGGCTCTGGTAGGCACGGCTGTGACATTAACTTTCCTGAACGTCAGATGAGGCCCTAGAGTGAGTGGCCACGTGACAGTGAAGAGCCCTGATGTTTCAGATGGCCAGTGAGAAGGGACAGTCTCTACACAGGCTGGAGCAGACCCAAGGTCCTTTATAGACTGGGCTTTCTGTTAGATTCCAACCCTACCCCCATCCCACCCCCAGGATTCCACTATTGAACTGGACTTGAAAGCCCAATCACTGGGTGTTAGAATTCCTTTCTAGGATTCTCTAGTTGTATTTGGTTCTGGGATCTATCACTGGATTCTAGAATTCTGGGAGTGCATGCAGAAGCAAGGGCAACGTAATTAGAATCTAGAGATTTATGACTTCTGTTTGAGAATTCTGTAACATGGAATCACAGGTATAAAGGCCCTCGAAGGACGAGATCAGAGCTCTGGAGCTGTGTTAGAACTGTGAAAAAATGTCAGAAAAGGGCTCTGAGTGGGGATGAGAGAGGAGTAATGGGTTGGTGGTACCACAGGTGGGAGCACGAGGATGAGCAACGAGCATGACCTGGACAAGCGGGCTCTCTGCGCTCCGGTGTGAACACTGTAACAGAATGCACCTCGTAGGGTGTAATGATGAGTAGATGCTTTCAGCTGAATCAAGTGCTTAGCATAGTGCCTGGAACACACTGAGAATTCAATAAATGTTAGCCATGTTGTCATTATGCTGGTTGCCAGAGAAGGAGGCCCAAAGGTCTCAGATCTGGAGAGGCTGGTCAGATAGAGTTTGGAAACAGAACAGTTGCTCTGTCCCGCAGGCAGAAGCAACACAGGGCTGAGACCTGAATTGTCCTTCCTGAGCGTCCAAAGCCTGCACACCGTGGGGCTGGAGAGAATCTGATGACTGGGTGAGTGGAAGCGAAGGCTAGTGCCAGGGAGGGACGGCACATTCCTCACTCGGGACAGCCTTTCTCTGCCTGGCCTCTCCGTTTGCAATAACATCTAATGTAGTTTTTATGGCATGAGGTGAGGTATTACTGTTATATCCCTGTTCTACAGGTGAAGATATTGAAACACAAAGAGTAACTAAATTCACCCAAGGCCCCTGAGAGGCCGTGGCAGTGTCAGGACTCGAAACCTGGTGTTCTCGCCCTGCAGCCAGAGCTCTCAGCCTAGCCTCAGGCTAGGTTTGCTAACTGCTCCTTCTGCGGCTGGAGCCGGGCTTGAACTCTGCTCAGGCCCTATAGAGAAGCTCCTGTCGGCAGCATTACACCGCTCAAACGTCAACAACAGAGGATGGGGCCAGCTGCCCCTTGTTGTGTGTGTCTCGAAAACTCGCTGTTCTCCTTCCTTGGCTTAGGACACTCCGGGCAACACCAGCACCAAGCAGGGGCTGAGCTTCCAAGGGCTAATTGCCAGTGAATGATTCTAATCTTCTGGGAGGCAGAGTTGACTCTGGAAGATAAAACTACTCCCGGAGTCCCCCACCCAGGCAGAGAAAGGGCTTAGGGCCGGTGGGGGTCTCCCCCCGGGGCTGACTGGGATCTGCGGTGTAAAGGGTAGAGGTGCTAGGTCGCTCAGCTGTCACCGTTCAGTTTGGGCCACCACCTCCCTCTGGCGGACTGTGGCCCTCCGGCTGGGGCTGTTTTGCGGCAGGTGCTTTGGCGGGCTCTGTGGGCGTGGGGTGTCATTGCTTCTGTTCATCAGATCTTTTTGGGTCTCCCCCTTCTGAACACCTGTTAAGACTGCACTTCCTGGCCAATTTGTGATTAGGTGGGGCCATGTGAGTGGTTCTGGCCAATGAATTGTACTGTGCGGCCCTTCCAGGCTCCATCACGTCTGGGGTATTTAATTTCAGAAGCAGAAACCTTTGGAATGATGCTCTTGCTTTCCCGAATCCTTCAAGCCTTTCTACTTCGTCCCAAGCCCAACCCTCGACCTCACTGCCTGAGCAGGAGGGAAGGTCATCGCTCCGAATCTTAAGCTGTTAGCACTAGAACACTCCTTCGTTTAGTGAGCACCCCGGGCTGCTGAGCTGGTAGAAATCACCTAGTTCAATCCCTTCGGTTGACGGACAGGGGAAACTGAGGCTTAGAATGAGAAAGCTCAGGGAGGGAGTCTGTGGCCCATGCCAGACCAGAACCATGCTTTCCTCACCCAGGAAGGACCCTGACCACTGTCATTCAGCTGCCCATGACCCCGATCAGGGCCCCCCCCCCACTGCCCTGCCTGTGGCAGGAGAGGCCTTGTGGTCTCTCTCTGGGAGCCTAGGCCAGAAGCATTTGGGGGCAGAGGCAGACAGTAGAGGCTAAGCCTCAGATGACCAACACTCTCAACTTTGGTTGGCTGGGCACCCTGGGAGGGTGGGCCCCTCTCCAGGCCTCAGCTGTCAGAATGCAGGGACAGGTTTAACCGGGTTGTTGTCTCTGAACTCCTCGACCTACTGTCTCACTCAACTACCTGTGGTCTGTGGAGGTGAAAATGGGAACGTGCTCAGAAGTTACTGTCAGAAGAGCCAGAGGTCTCTGAAAGATGGTCCGCTGATCTGTGATATGGCCGTTCTTTGTTTTGGGGTTGGGATTAAGTCACTCCCCTGAGAAGCCACCTGCTGCCCAGGGGTTCTGGTCACTCTTGAGTGACCAGTGACTCTGTGCTAAGCACTTTCCCTGCGCTAATCCAGTGAGCCTTCACTTCAACCCTGAGAGCTGCTGCGGTCCTGAGCCCAGGACTCCGTGAGGAAACCAGGGCTCACAGAGCTGAAGGAACTTTCCCTGGTTTACTCAGTTGTAACACGTAAAGCTGGGGTTCAAGCCCAGATCTGTCAGACTGAAAAGCCCATGTTTCCCCTACATCAGAATGTCCGCTTACAGGAAGGTATAGATGTTTGACTATTTAAAACTATATAGTAATTGATTCTTACTACCCGGCTAATCATCAACAAGCTTGGGGCCCAAGGAGGGTGGTCCTCAGCAGGGGGAGGCGAGAGCCCCTGGAAAGGGGAGTCTCTGTCTGAAGGCCCTTCAGGTCTGCTGGCCTCCCCCCGCGCCCACCCCCAGCTCAGTCCATGGATCTGGGACATCCGTGTTCCCCAGGAGCAGCTGCTTGGCCCGGGGGCAGCTGCCAGGCCTCCCGAGCCCAGGTTCCTGGTCCAAGCGCTCAAGAGCCCCTGGGCGAGGGAGTCGGGGCTTCAGTCCAGGCAGTAGCCGCTAGTCCCGGCCCCTGTCCTCCAGGTGGGATTGAGTCCCTTGTTTGCTCAGTCTGGCTCTTCGCTCCTCACTGTGAACCCCTCTGTTCCCCTTAATCTTAGCCTTCTGTTCCCCCTCCGTCCCTGAAAGTCTGGGCCAACTCTGAGGCCCCCAACACTTCTAGCATGCTCTCTATCCCCAGCCCTCTCCCTATCCTCAGGGAACCTCCCACACCACCATTACTCAGTGCCGGCTTATTCACTACCCTGAAAGCTCTCGGCTTCTGCCAGCTGAATTCTGCCTCCCCAGAGCCCAAAGAGCTGCTACCACCCCCACCCCAGGCACTCCCACAGGCCACCCCTGCCCCCTCACAGACTCCCCAAGCAGGAACTAAGGCTTGAGGATGAGGTCTGAAGGTGTGGCTTCCCAGCTCCTGCATCCGACTCCTGGGCCCCGTCATCCTAATCCCTGAGTGCATGCACACACACACACACACACACACACACTCAGTGAACAGACATACCCAGAAATACAAACACAGATGCCATACACTCTGAGAGCTGCAGACAGAGGCCAACACATAGACACTCTCAGTGGCCTGCCTATCCAGTGGAAACAAGCTGCTGCTCAGTAGAGGCGCTCTGGAGTTCTCTCTGCCTGGGAGTGTGTATGTGTGGGGGGCAATTTGGTGATAAGCAGAGGGGGAGCCTGTGGGAGGGATAATGGGGGTTCCATTCTAGCTGCTCTGAGGGCGCCCTCCCCTTTACAGTGGGTCCCCATGCCTGCAACAGGCAAGGAACTTGAAGCCCCCCTCACTGGGGCTCAGGTTTGCTCTTGGGAAAGTGGGAGCTTAGTCTAGACCATCTCTGCCAGCTCAGCGGGCTCCAGCTTCCCGCATAGCTGAGTGGCCCCGGGGACCTGGGACTCTGCAGCGATCACAGCTCAGTGGTCATCAGACCAAGTCTGCTCCGAGGCAGGCGAGGTGCTCCTGGCTGCCCCGGGCCTCCTGCTCTCTTCCAGGCTGCCCCGGTGCTTGCCCACTTGCCCACCAGACTCCTTGGGCTGCAGCCCCCAGCAAGGGCCGTGTCTGTGGCCAGACGTGGATCTCCAGCCTCAGTCTGGGCCTCTGCCTCCCCTCCACGCAGCTCAGCTGCCTGGAGCTAGTGGGAGGGCTGGGGGGAGGGACAACTGGCGGCCTGGTGTGGAGGGGGCGTTCCTGCCCTCCAGCGCAAGTCCCCCACTCCGAGAGACTTCAGCGTCCTTGGCACAACCGGCCCACCCTGTGCCCTCCTAGTTGGTTGGCTTCTCATCTCCAGTGCCCAGTTCCTCCATTCCACCTCAGCGACTCTCTCCCTCACCGCCCCCGGGGCCTCATCACCCCAGAGTCAGCACCACGAGCCACTCCAGCTCAGAGAGCCCAGCCACCCTACCCTTAACTGTAAGCTCATTGCTGCCGCTATAGAAACACTGGTACAGCACCGACTGTGTGCCACACGCTCTTCGAAGCCCTTTGCATATGTTACGGATCATCTCAGTTAAACCCTGTGACACCTCTACAGGCAGATGCTATTGCCATCTCGGTCTTCAGATGGGGACACAGGCTCCGAGAGCCTGCATGACTTGCTCAGGGTCCTAGACACGGCGATAATATGTGGCAGATGTAGGATTCACGCCTAGGCGGTGCGTCTTCCAAGCTTGTGCTCTTGGCTGTGACTCCGTACTGGCTCTCGCTGTGACTGCTCTCGGATCCGGGACGTCCTGGGCTCTCAGCATTTCCTCCGTGAGCCTCTTGCCCCCACTTCCTTCTGCACACTACCTGACTCCCGTGACTCCCTTGCAATTCACCTTGTCTTGCAGCTTAACGGTTCCTTTGTCCTTCTGCCAATGCCACCCAGCAAAGCCTCCACCCTGCCTCAGTGGGGCTTTCTGCTTTCTCCGAGTCTATTCTCAAACTGCTAAGCCTCATGGGTGGAAAGAAAATCACCAGCCAGCACGTCTCTGGCATCACTCAGGCCGTCAAGGCTCTGGGGAAACCTCTCCCCGCCAGTCAGTGCTCATCTGTCCCCCTCACTGTGACCGCACCTCCTCCTGGATGTGCCCATGCCCCTCCTGTCCTAAAACCAAACCAGACCCTCCTTCAACCCCATATCTGTCTCCTCTTAACACCCTCTTCCCTTCCTCAAAGCGCTGTCTACACTCCCTACCTGTCTACACTTTACCTCCGCAACACTCATTCCACTCCAGTCTAGTTTCTGTCCCATCACGCTGCTCTCTCGTTGCTGAAATCAGCAGACGAGGTTCCTTAGCTAAACTATGGAGTGCCCTCTCCCCTCCCCTTTCCACAGCTTTGGCCCTGCGGAACCCTCCCTTCTGGAAGCATTCTCTTCCCCTTGGAAACAGGCTCCTTAAACTTCATGTTCTCCCACCAAGCCCAGAAGACTCCCAGCCAGAAACCCGGGCTCACCCTCACTCTTCCTGCTCCCTCAGGCTTTCCTCCACACGTTTCCAACCCAATCCAACACCAGTCCCTGCAGTCTTCCTTCTGAGTGTCTCTAGAACCCATCCTTTCCGCTTCAAGTCTCCCTGCTGCCCCACCCCTCCCCTCCCCCATCTCTCCCCGCGGGCTGCAACCCTCCTGGGCTCCCCACTGCTGCCTCCCGGCTGGCTTCTTCCAGGTGGCCCCCTTGATTTTGCTCAAGTGGAGCTGAACTCAGCAGGTGTGGTCAGGTGAACACGCTGCCGCTGTGCCTGAAACGGCTAGCTAACTCCAGCTCAACCCTCAGAGTGCGGCGGCCGGGCAGTCACTTCACTCGGAAAGCCTTCCCTAACTCCGCAGAGCAACAGGTCAGCATCCTCCAGCGTCCTGCCTGCATGCCGGCATTAGAGCCACCTGGCTTGCTGCTACCCCCGCAGTGGACTGCCTGACTGTCCCCAGGGGCCCAGGGAATGCTGCTTAAACAAAGGGCGAAGAGAGGAGTTGGTCACAGGGGTGTCCTTGCCTTCTTGGCTTCACCTGTGTCCTGGTTTTGAAGTGACTCTGTGTCTACTTCTGATTCCCTGATCACTTTGGGCCTTGGGAGGGGGTGGCTGTCAGCGGGTCAGGGACTGGAGGTGGGTCCTCGGGCAGATTCTCACCGAGTTAGAGCAGGAGGGGATCAGGGTCAAGCAGAGGGGCCCAAGGCAGCCATTGCATGTGGGATGTCCCCTTCTCCTGTTCCCCTCTATGTCTTGCTCATCTCTTTTCAGAGAAGTGTGTTCCAGGCTACAGGTCCCTGACCTCTTGTCTGGGGACGACTCCGTTCTGCCCGGGTTTTGGGCTGGAAGGAGGGTGTCCTGCATTCCCTAGACTCCCTTCCTGGCCGTCCTCTCCCGCTGGTATCCCCTTGGCCCCCCTCCAACCTCCCCCAACTCGTGGGGCTTTCACTTGCCTGAGCCGGTGGGGCGGACGCTTCTCTGAGCAGCCCGGGCCAGCAGGAGGGCAGGACCCCGCGGGCGCGGGGGGCCGGGGGCGTGCGGGGGTGGGGCTGGGGGGCGCGGGCCCCGGTTGTCGGGTCCCTTGCGGCCGCGGGCGGGGAGGCGCGGGCGGCGGGTGGCGGGTTCCGGGCGCCCCTCTCGCAGCGTCGCTGCGGCCGCCGGGCCCCTGGGCGCCCGGGCGGAGCGGCGTTCTCACGGAGTGTCCTCCCCTCTCCGGCTCCGCACCGCCCCTCTCCCCTTCCCTCCTCCAGGTCTGCGGCTTCTAGCACCTCGCACTGAGCTCCCAGCACCCCCGCGGTCTCCAGCCCGGACTTCGGGGCCTGGGATGCAGACGTTGCCACTCTGGAGCGAGGGACGTAGGTGGCACGGTTCCGTCTGCAGCCCCTGACGGATACCCCCACCTTCCTTGGAGGGGGCGGGGGTGGTGCTGTGGGGGCAGGGAGACTTCTCCGGGAAGGGGCTTGATTTCAGCCACCCTTCCTCAGTCACCGCCCACCAATCCCCCCTCCCAGAATGGGGTGTGGCCACGAGCCCCTTCCAGGAGGCGACACTGTCTCCCAGTGGGATCTGTAAGGGCCTCTTGGGGTGAGGGGTGGGGAGGGAGCACTGGGTGGGAGACTGAGGAGCTGATTTCTAGAACCTGGAGGTGTTCAGCTGGAAGAGCATCTCCTCCAGCCTCTGCCTTCATTCATCTGCTCATCCATTCATAAACCCTTCTGGATGAGGACCGTGTGCCCGCAGCCTTCCTCCTGACAGCGGGGCTGCCAAAGAGGCGCTACACTCGTCCTCTGGCTGCAGAGGGGGAAACGGAGGTGCAAGGCCCCACAGCCTCTTGCCCAGCACCCCGTGCCCAGGGCCGTGCGGGATGCCGAGGCAGGATGTGAGTCATCCCCAGATGCCAGCCCCAGCCTGGTCAGTCCTCCAGATTGGCCGGCAGGGCTGTGACCTCCAAGGGGCTGCTGGCACCAGGGACTCTCCACTTCGGTGTGTTCTCTGAACCACGGTTGACTTTCCCTTCAGCTGGCTAACTCCAGCTCGACCTTCACCGTGCCGCTGGGCCCTCACTTCCCTCAGGAAGCCTTCCTTAACTTCCCAAACCTGCAGGTCAGATCCGATGTCCAGGTCTGCATCCTCCACCTTTCTTCCCTTGAGGACCGGCGTTATATCCACCTTGTGGGGCCAGCCGGCCATTGTGGGGCCAGCCGGGCACAGCCACAGCTGAGGTCAGAACAGGGCTGTTGGACAGAACTGATTTCATTTACTGAACAGAGTCAATGTTCACTAGAACAGCTGGGGCCAATGACCTGTCCCTGCTCACACCTACTCCATGTGGAAATATTGGAGGGTTCCAGAGCTGCTCAGAGCTAAGAGAGCACTTCCTCCCCTAATTCGACCTCCCACACCA